>NC_056730.1:145267496-145454996 GCF_019279795.1 Protopterus annectens
TTAACAGGGGTGTGTACACTTTTTATATCCACTGTATTTATATCTATTTATCTATCTATGTGTAGCTATAGCTCTATACATATTGTGGTACTTGCAGAAATTCTTAACACAATGACAGCCCATGCTTAATTTTATTCATTATATTAGACTTTCTACCCCAAGCCCTTCTGGTCTATTTTGCCATGAATAAAAACTGCCCACAGAATATAATGAAAGAGCAGGTTAAAATGAAGCATTCAGCTTTACTTCACACTTTTAAAAACAAAACTTTCAACATCTCCAAACAAACTTTAAAAGCTTTCAACATCAACATTTGTTAAGTTCAAGACAGTCCCAAATAAAATAAAAGTTATTATACTTTGTTCAGTTTTTTTGTGATAACTTGTATTACAACAAATGAAAACAAAACTCTCCACTGGTTTGCAGTCCTGCTTCTTTTCAGTATGTAAACTTTCATTACAGACCACAGCATGTGTGTCTATCAAAATCAGGCCCTGGGCTCCAAGACCATATCGTGTCTCTCTCTAACAAGAGCTAAAAAGATGCTCACTTTCCTTCCGTGGCTGCTATCTTTCAAGCAGTGGTTGCTTCCCCTTCAACAGTAATCTCTTTTTCTCTCCATATCCCTTTACTTTATAAGAAGAAAAATGTATGGCCTCCTCCATTTTAGGCAAGCGTGTGAGTTTCTCCTTTCAGACTGCTCCAACACTTCAGTGCCTCAGACCTCGCAGTTACTGCTAAGGGTCACTATACCAAATGCCCCCCACCTACCCACACCTGTGGAATTCAACATCATTTTTTCTTCTTTTTATGCTGGCCATAGCAATACTCAGCAATATGACCAAATTGGGAACAGGCATAGCATCTTTAGTGTCATATGCCATACACAACCCTCTTTCCCTATGAGAATCTCTCTCTCTCTCTCTCTCTGAACCCATAGCTTGAGCAATGCCTGTCAGTACAGTAAGAACCTTGGTGTCATTTTATTGTTTTCAAGGAAATTTTCTTCAGTAGTTATGTTTGTTATATGCTCAGCTTTCATTGCTTGGATTTTTCCCAGGTTTATGATGTTACTGAGTTTTCTCTTACATCAGACACCAGCAGTGAGTCTGTTGGCTGAAAATTCATAACTTTACTACATTCTATTCTGAGCATACCCAAGATATTCTGTACGCTCCCAGTGGGATGTAGGTTTACCTTTGCAGCAATTTGTTCTGTGCTTTCACCATGGATGCCAGCTCAGCCTTCACTAGAGTACTGTTTTGTTCATTTCTTTTAGGGCATTCATATTCTGAGAGCCTCTACTGTTTTCTGCATTGTTGACTGTTTCAGTCTCCAAAGGTTAGTGTGAATCCCTTCCCTTTGTTTGAGGAAATCATTTTCTTTTGCAGGTTCCTTCAGGAATATGACTTTTTTGTATTAGCCTGACATTGAAAGCTAAGATTGACTGACAGACATGGTTATAATGTACTACTGGCTTCTTCTAAAGATTTATTGTGGATTTTATTTTGAGCTTCTGGAATTTTACACTTGGTGGTTAGCTCGGCAATAAGTTCATACTGCTCATAAATGTTGCAATGCAACTTTCTCATTCCTTCCTGCAGCATATTAATAAAGCTTTCATTCTTTCGGTATTTTTGTTCCAGCTCTTGGATATACTAATTAAGTGTAACTAATTAACTGTTATTACATTTCCCTTTGTTTTTTTTTCAGTCAGTATAGGACAATGTGTTTACTCCCTGTAGTTTTTTTGTAAGAAACTTTAGGGTTGTTTCAGTTGCTGCATGTGTCTGGTCAGGTACAGGGGGTATTATACTCTATGATGGGTCTGACAGGGCCGAATACAGTGATATGATGACATCTATGTACCTAGGTACCACACCCTTGCTTATAAGTTGAACAATATAGAAGGATTTTCTTAGTACCTTGGACACATGTTGGTCAAAGGCTAGGTTACTGTCTACATGAGTTCCCAGATCTCTAACTAATGAAATAACTCTTAGGTGTGTTTTTGATGCTGTAATTATCCAGGGTGACTGACTTCTCAAAAGATACTTTAATTCATTCTTGATGATGAGTTTTAAGCCATGGCTTTGGCAGCAAGCATTTGTAACAAAGTTAATAAAAACGTTTTTTTTTTTTTAATTTTATTTTTTATTATTCCTGCTAGCATTTTCTTTGCTTACTTGTGCTTTGATCATTTCTGAAAAACAAAATGATCCATTGTATTAATTCACCTATATAATTCATGAATGCATAACTAAAATGAAAGAAAGAAATGCATGCACAAATACATATAAGCACATGCACAGACATGCACACACATTTACTTTACGGACTACTGAGGGCTGTTGATAAAAATGAGGTGACTAGAAAACAAATTATGTGTATCAGCTGCAGTCAATACATCACTAACTCTTTTGGGCAACATTTTGGCTTGTCAATAATAAAGTACTATGTCAATAGTAATTGTCAATAATAAAGTACTATGTTAGTTAGCAAGAGAAATCTTTTAGCTTCAGTGTATGTTTGGCATGCTTGCTGTACTCCGCCTAAATATTGCTGACCTCTGGCTGCATTTTATTTTGAATTGAAGCTTTTCATTTAAGGTTTGGTCACTTCTATTTTGTATCTTATTCCTGTGTTGCATTTGGTTTGTTTTAAGTTTTCTGTTCTGTTGGAGTTTTAAGAGGTCTTTGCTAGGGTCAGTTAGAAAAGTTAGCAAATAATTCCTATGCAAACAGTGAATAACATCAGCTAATTAGTGGGAGTAGCTGAGAAATAGCATTCCTCATTTAGCTAGAAATATTTGGAGGCATCTCTATTTAGCTAGACTGCTTGTTTGGCTCGCTTTCTCTGCTCTGCCTGAATATTGCTGACCTCTGTCTGCATTTTATTTTTACAACGCACCCGCCCAACTGTTGTTATATTCTTAAACTTGGTGGCTTTTGACTTACATGCCCTTACTAAAAATCTGATTTTGGGCACTCCTCCCAGTCCCATCTCATTAGCTCATTCTACTGAGTACAGAGGGATTATTTGGGAAGACCCACCCCCTTTTGTTTCTTATCTTCTGCTTCCTTCCTTCCCACTTAACTCTAAAGAAATTGCACTTTATTCAGCTTCTTTTACTGTGTTTGTGTTTCTTCCTACTTTGTTACTTTATTTTGCTGCTTGCTCTTAAAAGTGTTCAATTGCATTTATTCTGCTGCATTTATTACTGCTTGTTAGTAGCCTGATTAAATTGTAACTGTTATTCTAAGTCTCTTAGTTTTGGTTTAAATACATGGCCTTCAGGCCAGTTGTTTTACATCAAGAAGGTTTGTGGTCTACACTCTTGTGGCAGGAGCGATAGCTTACATCCTTCTAAATTGGGAATTGCTGGTTGAATGAAGGCTTAGTGTGTCCGTTATTCTAAAAGTATTTGATGAAGTCTAGATCTTTCTGGATGAAAATGCTCATCCTTGGATTTTATTGTTCTGAAGTTAATAAACTGAATTCTGCATTCTACATCTGTGTGGTGATTTGCAGCCTCCATTACTTTGAGTGGGTTAAATCCAGCTACTTCTTCTGGCTTTTGTGTGTTTATTCTAAAAGTGTCTTAGTTCTAGTTAAAGCACTTGGGCTTCAGGACACTTATTTTACATTAAGAAGGTTGTGGTCTACACTCTTGTGGGAGGAGAGAGTATCCTCTGCTCTTCTGAGCTGGGAGTTGCTGGTTGAAGTCTTATTGTGCTTGCTTATTTGATCTGCATTTTTTTAATTGTTGCACTTTGCTGTACCATCGACTAGACTCAGACCTGCTGAATCTAGTTCTGTTTGTATAACTTGAGCACTAAACCAGGCCATCTTTTGTTGAAAAGGCTTCCCCTGCTCCATAGTGGCAGGATTGTGCAGTTAGAACTCCTCTGATTGAAGGTTGCTGGAACAGGGCTCAATTTTGAGCTTTTTTATTGGTTAATTTGTTTAAATCAGTTTGCTCTCATTTGCTACATAGGCATCGAATTTGTGTGGATTTGAGCTTGTTTGCACATCGTTCACTGCCGAGCAGTGGCGGGCACCATTGGCAGATATAGACGCAAACACTTCTGCCTGCAAATTTTCCCTTAGTACTATGCTGGTGCTCCATTGGTGAGTTCTCACAACTGTCCCTCACTGATAGGTGATACATTCAGTGAAGCTCCTGAGGTACCAACACAGATCCTACTCACTAGCCATTCTTATTTTTTGATTACTTTTCCTGTCCTCTACTTTACTTGGTATTTCTTCTCCTCTATCTGTTTTCTGACCACATTCACTTACCTAGCATAATGGACAGGCAATTTCACACAGTTTCTCCAGCCAGCCTGGTTGACATGGGCATCCTAAGGCAATGTAGGAATTGCCTCATGTATACTGACAACCCACTTTTTCTAGTCCACAGAAATTTGTTATGTGAGAGATGCATCTTTATCCAGAACCTAGAATCCAGGTTCCCCACTCACTAGTCAGTTCATCTGATACTAACCAGGTTGTCAGCATTCAAATTTCACCTCCTGCACCTACCAAACCAATAACACATAAACCTACATATACAGAGGTCCTTACCAGTAGCTTACCTAAACATCAGACCTTCCAAACACAAACAGAAGCACGATTCACATAATACAGCTATATAGAACATAGTACACATAATATAACACACACCAGTGTCTCACCAGTCAAGCCCCTAAGGCATAACACAAAAACAAACATCTTAGTCATAGGCGACTCAGCTGTGAGACACACACATGTCCTCACCAGGTTGGATAAGGAAAAAGTCACAGTCAGCTGTCTGTCAGTTGCCAGGATCCACTACATCACACACGCACTCAAGTCTCTCAACAACAGGTACTGTTATGTCATAGTCCATGTTAGTGTGAATCACTTGAGATGTACCTCACTAGACTATATGAAGAGAGACATGACTGAGTTCTCATTATGTGTCTCAGGCATGTATGTCCCTAGCCTTAAGCAGCATTTTACCTTTGCCTAGGATGATACCTCAATACAAACAAAACATGGTTGACTTCAACAATTGGCTTAGTTTCTGGTGCCATTCAAAGGGGATCCACTATCTGTTAGCCTGGGATGGTATGGTTGACAGACCTCAGTACTTTCCTAGAGATGGTCTTCATCTGTCACCCCTGGGATTTTGGCTACTGGCTAAGGCTCTTGTCACCCCCATAGTGCCTTTTTTATGCAATGTTAGAAGAACAAAATTTCCTGATGTAAAAATATCCTCTAAAATAACCTCAAGGCTATGCTGCTAAATACTAGAAGTCTAAACCAGAAACTGCACTCATTGAAAACAGTCCTCACCTTTGAAGATGCTGACTTTTGTGCAGTCAATGAGACCTGGTTTAAGGTTGTGGACAGCACCCCAGCTATACCACATTATATTTCCTTCCACACGTTCAAATCACAAACTGAAGGTGTGAGAACTAAAGGAGATGGTATATCAATATTCCTTAAAGATAAATACACCTCTGGATTGGTTAAACAGCACAATTCCCTTGAATTACTTCAGGTGCAATTGACTGTAGGCAAGACACCTTTTCAGGTAATTGCCAGTTATAGGACCCCCTCCATGAATCAGGACATCCACTCAGCCTACTTGGATCTACTTGAGTCAATCAAGATACAACCAAATACCCTAGTTTTGGGTGACTTTAAGTACCCATCCATCGTCTGGTAAATTATACATCTTCTAATTCACTTGTCCTAAGGTTCCTGAACTTTGTTAACTCCAATGCCCTGGACCAGCTGGTTGACACACACACACAAGGGGCTCAGACATCCTGGATCTGGTGGCCACCAACATGGGGGACCACGGCATCACCCCCAGTGTGTAGCCATCCCTGGTGAGTTCTGGCCACAAATCAGTCTTACTAGACATAATTATAACACAAGACCCCCAACTTAGCAACAACTAGACTAAACAACTTCTCCAAGGCCAATTACAGCCTCTTAAGTGACAGCACAAATGGCTTCATAGTCCTTCCTCCCACTGATGAAACAAACACCTATACTAAGTTATACACCATTGCTTTATATGGGCACCTGTACAATCGTATTCACTCTGCCATACCTGATAGAACCAAAGCAACATCTTCAAGGAAAAACAAACCTGCCTGGTGGACAACTGCCATTAATAGACTATACAATAGGAGAAAGAAATTGTGGAGTAAGAGTATGATGGAACAGTCTTAAAATTGGAAACACTCCCTGCTCAACTGAAACAAGCAAATAAGACTCCTAGTGAAGCCCTCCAAAGCTAAGTATGAATCCAAATTAGCTTCTAACTAAGGATAACCACAATATGTTGTTTAGTTTCATCTGTAACCTCAAAGGTAAGGCTCAGATTTGCACTGAACTTACAGTTATTGGTTCTACATATACAGAACCTGTGGATATAGCAAACCTGCTGGCTGACAGATTCAGTGAAAAATTCACTCCCCTGTCCCTGCCACATATACCTCAAAGCATCCCTAACACCTGTCCCCCACCTAGTATCTCCGAAGAGCAGATCTTAAACACCCTCTCCAAGGCCAAAAATACAGCCGCTATGGGACCAGACAACATCCTAGGCTCTGTTGTACATGGGTTAAAACATGAATTAGGATTACCATTGGGCAAGTTTTTCAATCACAGTATAAGCACTGGCTTAGTCTCAGTGGAATGAAAAACAGCTACTTATAGGTTCATAGGTTCATAGGTTCATACTAGGCTATCTGCCCTAAGGCATTTATAAGCCTAGCCAGAGTGTATGTGGCTTACACCACCCCTTAGGATGAGAATACTATACCCTTTTAGGGTTTAGTTTACTATGCCTCTGTCTAGTAGTGACACAGAGATGACCCCCGGGGTAAACCTACGATCTCCCATCCACTCATTGAGATTTCTCTTGAATAGAGTCAGTGAGGGGCTCTGCCTAACATGGACTGGGATTTTGTTCCAGAGTGTAGGGAGCCTCTGGGTTATGAATCTGTCCCTCCAGCACGTCCTATTTATTTCTGTGTTGAGGTTTAAGTCACTTGTTCTCGTGGCTCGGATGGATTTGGATTTTCTGAGGTGGAGCATGTCCATTAATTCAGGATTGGACATGGCCTTGTATGTCAGGCACAGATCACCTCTGAGTAGGTGGTATGCGACTGAATAGAGCTGGAGTTTTTTCAGTCGGGCAGCATATAACATATGTTTAAGACCCTTTATCCTCTTGGTGAGGAACTTTTGGGGTCTTTCCAACTGCTGCAGGTGTCGGGTGAGATACATCCCAAATGGGGCATTGTACTCAATCATTGGCCTGATAAGAGAAGAGTACAGGGCACAATGACCTCTCTTGATCTAGATGTGAAACCCTTCATGATAAGGTGGGCAATATAGAAGGTCTTCCTAACCACTTTGGCAATGTGAGTGTCAAATGAGAGGTTACTGTCAACCTGGGTCCCTAGGTCCCTGATTACCTCTTCCGTACTTAATGGATTACCGCCTATGTGGTAATTTGTCGGTACCTTGTTTTTCCCAAAGGGTATGACTATACATTTTTGGTGTTCAGCTTAAGGCCATGGCTCTGGCACCAATTATCCGTTTCTATGAGGCCTCTCTGAAGGATGTTTGTGTCCGCTGGAGTATCAATTATGGCACCCAGTTTGCAGTCATCTGGGAACTTTGTCAGCCACAATCCTCCTATGTTTGCCTGTACCTCAGAAAAATAAATGCCGAACAAGAGAGGTCCCAGGACTGAGCCCTGTGGGACACCGCTTGTGACTGGCTTAGAGTCTGACATAGCTCCAGCAACTCTGACACTGTGGGTTCTGTCCTTGAGCCAGTTTGCAACCCATCTTGTGACATATGGGTTTACATTTAAGCTGGTGAGTTTGTCTATGATGCCCGAGTGGGGTATTGTGTCAAAGGCTTTTGCAAGGTCAAGGTAGGCTGTGTGAACTGCCTTACCCTCATCAATGGCCTTAGTGACTGTTTCAAAAAAGTCGACCAAGTTCAAAAGGCAGGATCTGCCCTTGACAAAGCCAAATTGAGTAGGATCCAATGTCTGTAGGTCCCCAATGTCTTTGTTTATGAGTTCCATAATGATCCTCTCCATAGCTTTGCAGACCAGGCTCGTCAAGCTTATGGGGCGGTAATTTCCAGGGTCCGTGGAAGCACCGCCTTTGTGAAGTGGGACCACTGTTGCCATACGCCACTCTTTGGGTACGTATCCTGTAGTAAGGCTAAGATTAAACAGCAGCCTTATGTGTGGGTTTAGTTCCTCTTGGAGTTCATGTAGCACACAGCCCGGGACACCATCCAGTCCCATTGATGCTGTGTTTTTAGCTTTAGAGAGGGCGGCTCTCACCTGGGCATCTGAGATGTTAGGGAGGCTACACTCTGCTGGGATAGTTATTTCTCCTTTTGGGGGGGAGGAGAAATTTGCACTGAACCTGTCTGCCAGAATGTTGGCAATGCCAGTGGGTTCAGTGTATTTTGTGTCATTTTGGACTAACTCTGAGCATATCTGGGAGTTTCCACCCAGGTTTCTAACATAGCTAAAGAAGGCCTTGTGATTGTCTTTTGTGTCTTTTGTGATTTTTCTCTCAAAGTTGGCCTTGGATGATTTTATGAGTGATCGTAGTTTTTGCTAGTACTGATCAGAGACGCCTTCCCTTTTAGGGATTTTGCTCTGTCATGTAGTAGCTTCCTCCTCCTGTTGTAAAGTTTGTTTATGGCTGGGGTCCACCAGACCGGGCGCCTGCCTTTGGGGGAATGGGTCTTGGTTTTATTTGGGATTGCATGATCCATGCATTCTTGAAGGTGCCCATAGAAGGCATTTGCAAAGGATTCAGCAGTGTGGGTTGTGGTTTCCACTGGCCCAGGGGCCTTGAAGGATACCACTTCAGTCTTGAGAAGTTTGAAGTTTGCTTTTGAGAAGTTCTTCACTGTGGTCTTTTGTGCCTGGGGTGGGGGTGGGATGTGGATTTCCAGTGAGATTAATTTATGGTCTGATCTTACCAAAGAGGGATATACTTCCGGTGTGGAGCATTTTGTCCCCATGTTTGTGATGATCAGGTCTAGTATATTGTCTTCTCTTGTGGGAATGGTGACTAGTTGTTCCATTGCATTTGAGTTTATGAATTCTAGGAACCTTTGGGCTAGGGTGTTGATGCTTGAGTAATGTTCCCAGTCTATGTTTGGGTAGTTGAAGTCTCCCAAAATGATGGTATTTGGAGAGACATTCATACTCTCCAGTGTCTTCAGGAAGGCTGTGTGGGGTTCCTGAGTTTGAGAGGGTGGTCTGTAGCATGCTACAAACTGTAAGGCAGTTTTGCCTATGGTTAGTTGCACCTGGATAGTCTCCGATGCTTCATGCGTTGCCACTAACCTGGAGGTGTGGGTATCTTTGATGAAAATGGATACTCCCCCTCCTTTTGTGGTTCGGTCCAAGTTTTGGGGTGGAAAGCATGATATGAGGTAAAACCTGATAGTGCTGGGGTGCTCTCAGGAGCCTTGAACCAGGTTTCAGTCACTGCACAGACATCAATGTTCTCCATACTGAGGAGGGCTTCGAGGGCATGCATCTTGAGGTTTAGACTTCTGGCATTGAGCAGCATTACCCTTAGTTTTTTCCACTTGTGTTTTCTAGGGAGGTAGGTTTGTCATTTGAGCCTTGCCAAAAAAAGGCACTATGGGGTGGCAAGAGCCTTGGCCAATATCCGGAAGCCCAGGGGTGACAGGTGCAAGCCATCCCTTGCGAAGCAGTGTGGCTTGTCAAGCATGTCATCCCAAGCAGACAGACATTGGATCCCCTTAGAATGACACCAGTAATTAAGCCAATTGTTAAAACTGATCATTTTGTCTTTGTACTGTGGCATCATTCTTGGTGAGGGTAAGATGCTGCTCAGGGTCAGGGTCATACCGGCCTGGGCTACATAATCAGAGAGCTCCTCTATGTCTCTTTTCATGTAGTCCAGGGAGGTACGTCTCAGGTCGTTCACACCGGCATGTACAATGACTGAGTCATATTTGTACTTGCTGTGGAGTGACCTGAGTGCTTGTGTTATGTGGCGGATTCTAGCTCCCGACAGGCAGCTTACTGTGACCCTTTCCTTGTTCAGTCTGGTGAGCGGGACGTCAGTGTGTCTGACTATGGAGTCACCTATTACAAGTGTGTCTGGCATGTTGTTTGGCCTTAAGGGCTGTGACTGTTTAGCACACTGACTTTGTGAACTATGTGTTGCATGTGCTATGTCTTGAGGTGGTGGTTGCTTGGGTGTCTGCTTTGGAGGCCTCTGTTGTTTTGGTAGATTTTAATCAGCGCCTGAGTATGTTTTGTGTGTTTATGTGTTTGGTTTGCTGTTGTGATAGTTCTATGTGAGACTGGGTTTGTGGTGTGCGTGGTTACCTTCTCCTCCTGACTGGTCTTGTCAGTACTGAATTGAGAGAGCTCAGCCTCCAGTTTGGCTATATAGTTGCATCTCTCGCATATATTTGTATTTGTTGGGAGGAGGAGAGGGTTGTCTGTGTACATGAGGCAATTGTAACATTGCCTCAAGATTCCCAGATTCACCAGCTGAACAGGAGAGGATGCCAGCAACTGACCCTTCGACATGCTAGAAATAGTGAAAAAGATTGCTGTGTAACTGAGTCAGAAAGGACCTATAGGGAGATGTGTATTCAACAGAATTTAGGTGAATGAAGTACTTTCTTTTGTTTAAGAGTGCTTTACCTGTATAAAAATGCTTTAGGAGCAAGTGCTGAGCTTTTCAGATAGAGTATAGGTTGTTTAGATTGCAAGTAGAACAGTTCTAAGGGAAAAATTGAAGAGCAGACTTTGCGGAGCCAGAAAAAGTTTAACCTTGTTTAACCGGCGACCGCGCAAAGCCGTGCAAAGGTGGATTTTAAGCAGTGAACTACAAAAGAGCTAGGAATGGTCCCAAACAACCAATTACTACAGCTTCTTGTGCTGAGGTCACTTCCCCCAAGGACAGGTAGGCTGCTCAAGGCTCCCCACTCCCACTGGTGAGCAAAGAAACTTCCTTCTATCCAAGTAAGGTAATGGACAACACAGGAACTACACCACAGCCCAGAATACAGCAATGCCTGTATACTGGTCTAAACTAGTCGAGAAAGGCGGGAAAACAAGGATTATTTTTTCGTTTTTGTTTTTTGTAGAAATACACAGAAAATGCAGAGACAGTGATAAATTAGTTACACAGGCTAGCACACTTTAGTGGGCAGCCTCCACAGTTAAATTAAACAAACAAACAAGCAAACTTTCGATTAAATTCGACTAAATGTAACTTTAAGTGCAGATTTAAAAATAAATTCACTAATCAGAAAAAAAACAGTTCAGGCTAGTTTAAAGTAAGCAACAGAAGCTATTTCCAGTGGAAAAAAAGCAAATATACTTAAATCCAGAAGGTAGTCGCTTTTTCGAGTTCCTTGCTGCTAGGACCACTCTGTAAACCCACGTGGAGCTTGTCTGAGCAAGCCTTTGACAAAATCCCCCACTCAGGCATCATTGATAAACTTACCCAGCTGGGTATCAACCAATATATTGCCAGGTGGGTTACAAACTGGCTCAGTCACAGAACTCATACAATCAAAATAGGTGACTCCACCTCCTCCAGCAGACCTGTAAACAGTGATATTCCACAGAGATCTGTTTTGGAACCCCCACTGTTTGGAATCTACTTCTCCAAAGTACAGGTTAAAACTAAAGGAGTGTGACTGACAAAATTTGCTAATGACTGCAAACCCCATAGCAATGTCAACATCCTACTGAAAGGTCTTATGCAAACTAATGTCTGGTGCCAAAGTCATGGTCTTAAATTTAATGCAAAAAATGCATTATCATCCCATTCTGCAAGGGTGATGTTCCTGCAGACTACCAATAGCAATACCCTAAGCACACAGTCAGTGGTGAGAGATCTTGCCACCCAGGTCAACAGCAACCTTTAACTTCAATCACCATGTCTCGACAGTGGTAAGCAGGGCATTTTATATTGCTCATCTCATATGTAAGGACATTGTCTCCAGAAAAAAAAGAGGTTATAACCCCCTGTACTCTTCCGTCACCAGGCCAAAAACAGAGTACAATGCTCCCTTTGGTATTTTCCTTTCCAAATACCTGCAGCAATTGGAGAGACCACAAAAGTTCCTTACAAAGGAAATTCAGGGTCTTCAAAATCTGTCTTATGCAGACAGACTGAAATCACTGTCACTTTACTCTGCGTCATACAGACTGCTCAGCGGTGACCTATGCCTTACATGTAGAGCAATCCCTGACCCACCTTTAATGGAAATGCTCCACATTCGCAAGTCAAATGGCACACAGATCACTCACTCAAAGGACCCTAACCTGGTATGTGATATCAACAAAGCTTGCTGGAGAGATAGATTTGTTTTATAGAGGTTGTCTCACCCTTGGAACAAGCTTCTTATTCATGTTAAACAAAGCCCCTCGTTGGTCCTATTTAAGCATAATTTGGATGATTGAATGGGTAACAGGAAATTTACCCCGGGGGTTCCAGCTGAGTTACTCTTAGACAGGGGCAATAGGTGCTGATTTTAGTGTCTGGTTGAACCAGACAACCATGGGAACACAGGTTGAACTTGGCTAGGCTTGTAAGGGCCCTGGGGCCATTAGCCTAGTAACCTCCTATGATCCTATGATCATATGAGTACAGTTTGTCATACCTTTGTGGGAACAGGCTTCAGACTGCTTCACTACTGACAATGATTTCTATTCAAAACAGAACGAGAAGTTACACCTAGGACTATAATCTCTTCAAATTATCAGATTCCCTTCCTGTATACTGAATAAGAAGCATACATATACAGTATATATGCAGTTCAAAAGCATTACTTGATGCAACACCATCAAACATATAGAGGTTGCAAATAATGAATGAAAATGGGGACCAGCTCTATGACAGTTCTGCGTGCCCTTCGACCCTTAGTTCAATTCACGTGGAATGGAAGGGTAGTAAGAAATTAGTGATGAGATCTTTGCTCATTTTGGTAACACAGATGTGACTCTTCATTGAGCTGGGGCCCAATAAAAGTTAATGAAACTGTGACAAACTGCAATGGACTCCAACCTGACAGGCTACATATTAGAATCCTTCTGCAATTCATGCCAGGTGAGTAATATATCCTGACAGGTCTTTCCATGATGGACAGCATCAGCCCAAGGACAGAGATGAGACATACAAAGTTACAGCAATGAAGAAAGGAAATGACATTTCTTGTGTTATGTGAAAACACACTCTAAACCCTAGTCTGTACATTTTAAGTCTCTAGTTAATTTCTGTAAGCAGAAAGAGTGACTGTTATACGTGAGGCCATATGTGCATCTGTGTGTGTGTGTGTGTTCTAATTTTCTAATTTTCATTCTGTTGTGAATGTGTTTTTACAATATCTGTCTGCGCTGTGGAATATTGAGTTACAGGTATGTGGCATATACAGTCTATTTGCTTATTCTGTTTATCTTGTCAGAAGCTTGAAGCCAGCAGGAAATGCTTCTGTCAAATTCCAATTAACTTTCAGCTGTAATATTTGACTAGATGGCTCCATTACCAGCTTTTTTCTTCCCTGAGACAGGGTGTCAGCTGGAGGTGACAGACTAACTATCAGTTATGCTTATTCATGAATTCATTTTATTGTAAGTTACTCCGCATAACTGACTATGGATGTGTATAGAAAGAAAATAAACAGTGTTTGGTACACCTTAAAATGTACTGATGGCATTTCTACTAAGCAAAGGAATTACTAAACAGTACTTTTACGAAAGTTTAATTATCTTAATATTAAACACAGACACGTGCATACGAACAGCATAAATATGCTATCACAGTAATATTATTAATGATTCTTTAGTTAAATTAAAGGTTAATGAGGGATCTAACTTAAGAATTACACAGAATGGTTTTAAGAGGGTGCATAAAAGTAGTGTGTTGTTTGGATATCTGTGTCTGAGGCATACAACAGTGGGAATAATAATCTGTGTTATGAATGCAATTATTTGGAATAAATTCTGAACATGAACAGTTTTTCAGCACATATCACATATCACACAGGGTAGCAAAGTAGTAACAGCAATAAAAAATAAAATAAAATAATAAAAAAAAAAATAATAATAATATTCGTAACCAGGTAGGCCCACTGGGCACATAATTATTTTTAGGGGCAACCTGAGTGTAATGTCTGGTTTGGTCACTTGCTCAAGGTCACTACAGAAACTATAAGTCACAGCTTTAACCCTATGCACCAACCACTAGACTGTCTATAGAATTTATAGAAGGCAATCATAAAATAATATATTGGCATTGCTATAAGCACAGTGACAACTACCTTTAGGTTGCTGTTTTCCTCAGTGTAAACTAGAAAGCTGTTATTGATTTGTAACAAACTGCTGAGCATATGTCTAGAGCTGGCACTGTGCATTAATGAAGGGTTTGCACCAAAATACTCTATGCCATGAAAGAATCTACTGTTTGATGATTACAAGTAAATATTAATCAAAGAAAAAAAGCTGAACTCTCTCTGCTCATTTATAATGTTAATCTGGTATTCACTTTTAAGTCATAGCCCATAAGATAGGCTACTTCTGGTAATGTTTAAAGGAAAGTTGTATAAATTGTTTATGAAGACATTTAGCCACAATACATTATTTTATTTATTTATTTATTTATTTTAACATTATTTTACCAGGATATAAAAGTCTTTAACTAATTTTGTTGGGGAGACAGTTAAAGTAGAACAACAGGGAAATAACTGAATTGTTCCCTTTTCATCACTAAAGCATTTTCACTACTCATGATTGATCTACCCTCCTTATTACACACCTTCTCTGTTTATTTAAAATAATTGAAATGACTTACCTTAGGTCTTACGCATGAATTGTTTAATTCTGCCACTGTCTATGACTATAGTACCCCTTCACAGAGTCTATTGCAATCATCTAGAATTATTATTAATTAATATTAACCTGATATCTATAAATCATGTATATGGTTAAGCATTGATAGACTTTTAGTGAACATTCTTTCTGATGAAAAAAGTGTACCATTAAATTCAACAAAAAATTAAAAAACATAATTTTTTGCAGGTGGACAATCCACCATGCATCCCCACACCCCACATCTCAAAGTATACCAACTCCAAAATCACACAAGCACGGTATAAAGGAGAAAATCCATTTCTTACACTGCTCTGCAGTCTTGCTATTATTTCTATTTATTTATATTATATGTTTACTGGGAAAGTCCAACTGGGACGGAGCCCATTTTCAGCAGAGGCCCAGGGAGAAATGCTCCAGACACATGTCTTTGGAATATGGGAGGAAACTGGAACACCCAGAGGAAACAGACAGAAATGCAGGGGGGAACATGCAGACTCTACACAGAAGGCATCCCAGCTGAGAATCGAACTGGAGAACCTCTTGCTGTGAGGAGACAATGTTGACCTCTGCCCCACTGTGCTGCCCAACTGCATAGATTTAGATGACCGAAGAATCCTGTAAACAAAATGGTATGTTCCCATTTCAGTGAAACACAACCCAACAAACAACATGTCTCCAATAAATGATTTGCTTTTCAGTGAAACACATCCCAACAAATAGCATGTCTTCAATAAATGATTTTCTCTTGTTCCCGTGAATGATTCTTTTTTGATTATGGTACATACTACACCATACTTTCGATTCTCATGATCTGTAGCAGTTTTATCATATTCCTTTTCTGCCTTGTTTCTTCAGGATTTTATGGAGTGTTAAATTATTAGTGCATAAAGATTAAGACTCTGAGTTGTTAATGAAGTTCTACCTGTAGTCCAGGGTACAGGACTTGATTTCTTCTACCTGTGTTTGCCTCCTATGTGACTCTGTCCAAGTAACTTTACCAAGTAGTGTTCCCAGCTCCCCCCTGCTCCCCCCAAAAAAGGAGCATTTTTGTCCATTGCACTTATCCCATTACACTTATAAAAATAAAAATAAATAGTAATTTAAAATGTGACAGGAATTCTTGCTTTACCTGTTGGGGGATACATTGAAGAGAGGAATTAAGCTGTATTGCACTTCCTGTAAGGACACAGAACATTTTATTTTGGGCTTAAAAGTTAGAAATGGAATGGTCATAGTATATCTTTATCCAGAAGCAAATAGCTTCTAGTTCAAATATTAGACAGATTTTTCTGAACATTTTCTGTCTGAATATTGTATTTTAAATTTCTTGAGCAAGTTCTGTACTGTTGCATATTTATGTGAAAGGGAAATGCTTTAACTTATCTGTTGCTGTTTGGTAAATTGTTTGCAATGAGTGATGAAGCTGTTAACACCATTTTGACTATGTTGCCATTTTGTGTGCTATTAAAGTTGCTGATTTATTTCAAAAGCTGCTATATCCTGACCCTACTTACATTGCCAGTGAAGAAGACTGGGTAACCAAAGATACACAGCATGGCACTCCCATTCTGGAAAATTATATACGCAAAATATTTTTGGTTAAGCTTTAATTACAATTGATAAGATAACATTTGATGGCACTGGGCTCTATCTGAGGTGGGTGAAATCCAGGGGACTGATCTGTAGTTGTACAGTGAGCAGCCTATTTGGACATGACAGGTATTACTCAAGCCAGTAGGACGTATTGACTATAGACTTATAAGTCTAATTCCCATTTGACTTTTAGCTGGAGAAAGTGTTGGGATTCAAACCATGAACACTGATGGTGGTATTGCAATGTTTAAAACCTGTATATCCTGCCCATCACACACATACTACCACCTTAAGACATACTGTAAGTTTTTTTCTGATTTATTTTACAATTTTTTGCAGGGTAATATTTAAAATGCCTTGCTAAAGTCCAGGTAGGCCACATATATAGTCTCTTTCTGACCTAACATTTTGGCTATGTCGCCAGATAACTCAGATTTGTCCGGTGTACTATTTTTGCTGTGAACCCATTTTTATCTGTGGTTTTTGTCCCCCTCCCCCCTGACTTTCACTCATTTATTAATTTTCTTATACTTATTTTATCCTATTTAGAGTTATGGGGGAACTGGATCATATCCTGGCAAGCAAAGGTGTAAGGAGAGAGGGAGATAGAGACAGAAGCAGCCCTACCTGGTACATCACCCCATTGCCGTATGCATATATACTCACTGTTACCACATTTATACCTATGTGCAGTTCAGAGGATCAACAATGAAATATAAGGTAAAAAGAAAAAAAATGGTTGAACTCACAGTAAATCAAGTGGTAACAGAAGCAAACAAATATATAAACAAAAACCACTTGAACCATGCTGAAATCGTTGAAGTCAATACAAAATAATTTTTGCTGCAAGTTTAGCAAACAGTAAACTTTCACTATGCATGGCTTCCTCTTTCTAGCAACAACATGAACTGCCTTAGTTTAATACTCTGTAAAAGGTCACGTGACTAAAAATCATATGACTAAAAAATCACGACTAAATACTGTCACATGACTAAAAAGTGAAATTGTTTCAAGACAGAACTTTTTTTATATAAAATAAGATTCAAAATCATATCTTTATCTACAATCATAAAAATCTAGAATCATAAAAAAAATCATAAAATTCAAACTTTCATATGGATGTCATTCAGTAGAGGCTTTAAAGAAATCATTTAGTTCAGAGGATAAGTATGCCCTAACTCGCAAAATCCAGTGAAACTCATGTATAACATCTCCTTTGCAAATGTTATCATATAACACATGTAAAATACAACATTTAAAACAATTTTGAGGTCTACTACTCTTGAACTGCAAATTAAATTTAGGCTGCTCTTTATAGCACAACAGCTGTTTTAAATTAAGGCATTTCTAGTGGCCAGAACTCAGTTCAGGTACATCATGTAAAATGTGCCAATATTTACCAATAACTTGCTTCACTTGATGTGTATTCTTATTGTGTGTCAATGTATACCTAACAAAGTTATTGGATCTATTTCCTGCTCACAGTTTGCATGCATATATAGTTTCTTTTCATTTGTTTTTGTTTTATTGCACTTTTTTTTTTACACCAGATATGCTGTTTTACTTTAAATGTGCTTGTTTTTAGAGTTTTAAAAAAGCTATTGATAGGGCCAGTTATCAAACACTGGTGACTGTACTTGCACATTGTGATAGAGGGGGCAGAAGCCATTTATTCCTGCTCACCAACTGACAGGAGCAGATTCCCAGCATCACTATTGATTGGCCAGTTGTCTACTTAGGTGAGAACTCCTGTCGAAATAAGTTTTGGACTATTACACATCTTTTGCACACTATTATGCTGAGGTATGGATCAATCCAGTCCAAATCTGAAGACAAAGAGAGAAGAGGAATGGACTGCTGTACTTTTACTCACAGCCCAACAGCATCTGCACTTTTTCTACACTAGTCTGCTGACTGAGAAATATTCCAGGGAACTGTTTTTGTTCAGCCTGAATGCAATATCACAATGCATCACCTCAATTCTTATTGTCAGAACCTAATCCTATCTATACCACAAATAATCTTGTCTCTCCCAAATCATCTTCACCAAATTGTCTTCTGCTTTCTAGTATACGAGTCTGAATCAGCATAATTTGTACTCTTGACCTTCTTTGAAATTGGAGCTACTTTGTCTTCTGTCCTGATGACATTCATCATTCCTTTATCTGTCTCACAAAGTCCTTCCTACCACCCATCTCATCAGACACGTCATCTCCATCAGCTCTATCTCCCTTTACTGCTTTGCCTTCACTACCCAGGTTTCTGTGTCACACAAGTACCCACCAAACCGTTGTGTTCTACACCTTATACTTCAGCTTCTCTGGCATTCTTCTGTCATACACTACCCCTGACACTTTGTGCCAGTTGGCTGCAGTACCTCTGATTCTAGCTTTGACCTCCTCATTCAGTCTTCCTTCTCCTCAAGTACCTCTCCCAGATTTTTGAAGCTGTTAACCTGTTCCATGGTTTTCCCCATCTATGTTCATCTTCTTCTGATTTCCGCCATCTACTGCCATGATGACTGTCTTGCCTGTACTTAGTTTCACCACATGTGACTTCAGTTTTGCATTCCATTCCCCTATCATTTGTTGAAGTTCCTGTACAGAGTCTGCTTGTAGTGCCACATTGTCTTCATATAGTAGCGTTGTTGATTTGTTCCTTTTAACCTGTTTATTGATATAGTTCTTCACCAGTATGTACAGCAGTGGGTTCAGAGTTGAACCTTGATGCTCATACACTCCCACTGGAAAACCCTGTATGAGTCCAAACACTGTTTTACTTGTGTCATTAGGTTCTTGTACACAGCCTGCACTTCTGCCACTGATGTTTCTGGGACTTCAAACCAGCACAATCAGTTGGACCTTTCCTCATCTCCAGCTTTTTCTCCACATTCTGTCTCACCTCCGATATTGGGTTGGTTGTGCACCCTGATTTGAATCTGAACTCTTCATCTCCCATCATGCTTTCTACTATGTTTATCAGTCATACTCTCCAGGACTTTCATGCTGTGTGTATCTGATATCTCTGTACTGCCCATAGTTGAGGAAGTCCCCTTTGTTCTTGCACACTTGAATCTTTATTCTCCAGCCGTCTGGGATAAGCCTTTTTCTCCATACTACTATGAGTACTCTCTGAAGTGATTTCTCAGGTAATTCACTCAACATCTTTATAATACCTGTCATGACTTCATCTGAGCCTCCTGTGTTCCCTGAATTTATTTCCCTTAGTTACTTATTTCGTTTTAGGGTGAGTTCTTCGTCCTCTTTCATTATAGGCTAAGACCTTGAAATGGTTCTGTAATTTTTCATTTCTCAGTTCATCATTAAATCAGAAAAAAGTGTTTCTTATTAAACAAAGAAGACTAAGAGGTCAAAAATTAAGCTGTTTTACCCCTAACATACAGACAACATTTAGACATAGAGATAGAGGATGGATTGCAAGGAAATTACCTCCCCAGAATTTCACACTCCTTCAAGCCTATATTCTATTAGGGAAACAAAAACTGGCTTGAGATAAATGCAGCTTTTCTTTAGAAACAGCAGCTTATCACAGCATTTTGTTATAGGCTTTAATGAAAACATATAAAAGACCTTATATAGCACATAACAAAATCGTCAAATCACTACACCAGTTCAATAGACAAGGAAGTGCAATAAAAGTTTCCTATTTACAGTCAATACTCTAAAAAATTATGATAGTTAGAAAGAACCCTCACATTGTAATGTCTTTTCATACTGAATGGTAACCAACCTTGTATTTCATATGCCAATTAAGAAAGAGGCATTTAGTCTCTCGACTGTTAACTAATTAAGAAACCTGACTGTGTTAAAGACATCACAGGCAAATACAGAAGTGTACTATGTTGGTTTTATAATTATTGAGCAGCATTAGTAGATGTGCAGAAGGCATGCAAGAATGTGCATCCATACAGGAAAAGTCATAACATTATGTGAATTCTTACAAACCATAGCATAGAGCACCCAGCAAGGCCTAAATAACTGTACTCATTTAAATGGGAAATAAATAAGGGCATAGGAAAGTCAGAAAGGAAGAAGAGCAAGCAGATAAACATACAGAGTGATGCAGGGATGGAAAGTGTGGGAGTGGGGTAGGGGAAGAAGATGACTGTACACTTTTCTGGAAGGGAGAGGAAAGAAAGATGGTTAAAAGGTAAAATAGCAGCATACAATAAACAGCAAATGCAGACAAAGACCGGGGACTGATAGGGAGAAATAAGCTGCAAACAGGGGAGGGAAATAACCCATAAGGAAAGGGAACACCACGACAAATGATAAGCTAGGGTCCATCATGTCTCCACAGTAGTTTGGAAAGCCTTTTATCTGGCCCATCTAATTCCCAAAGACATCTCTACTAGATCCAAAGAAGTCTTAACTCCCCTTTATGCATATCATATAAGACCCATTACTGAATAGAAGATACTTTTTGGCATATTATTATCTAAACATATCACACAAGTTGAGAGACCTCAGAGATTCTTATCACATGAGTTGAGAGACCTCAGAGATTCATATCACACAAGTTGAGAGACCTCAGAGATTCATGTCACACAAGCTGAGAGACCTGAGAGATTCATATCACACAAGTTGACTGACCTGAGAGATTCATATCACATAAGTTGAGAGACCTCAGAGGTTCATATCACACAAGTTGAGAGACCTGAGAGATTCATAATACACAAGTTAAGAGACCTCAGAGATTCATATCACACAACTTGAGAGACTTGAGAGATTCATATCACACAAGTAAAGAGACCTGAGAGATTCATATCACACAAGTTGAGAGACCAGAAAGATTCATATCACTCAAGTTGAAAGACATGAGAGATTCATATCACACAAAGTGAGAGACCTGAGAGATTCATATCGCACAAGTTGAGAGACCTCACAGATTCATATCAGATAAATTGAGATACCTCAGAGATTCATATCACACAAGTTGAGAGACCTCAGAGATTCATGCCACACAAGCTGAGAGACCTGAGAGATTCATATCACACAAGTTGACTGACCTGAGAGATTCATATCACATAAGTTGAGAGACCTCAGAGGTTCATATCACACAAGTTGAGAGACCTGAGAGATTCATAATACACAAGTTGAGAGACCTCAGAGATTCATATCACACAACTTGAGAGACTTGAGAGATTCATATTACACAAGTAAAAAGACCTGAGAGATTCATATCACACAAGTTGAGAGACAAGAAAGATTCATATCACTCAAGTTGAAAGACATGAGAGATTCATATCACACAAGGTGAGAGACCTGAGAGATTCATATCGCACAAGTAGAGACCTCACAGATTCATATCAGATAAATTGAGATACCTCAGAGATTCATATCACACAAGTTGAGAGACCTCAGAGATTCATATCACACAAGTTGAGGGACCTCAGAGATTCATATCACACAAGTTGAAAGACCTCAGAGATTCAAATCACACAAGTTGAGAGACCTCAGAGATTCATATCACACAAGTTGAGGGACCTCAGAGATTCATATCACACAAGTTGAGAGACCTCAGAGATTCAAATCACACAAGTTGAGAGACCTTAGAAATTCATATCACACAAGTTGAGAGACATCAGATGTTCATATCACACAAGTTGAGAGACCTCAGAGATTCATATCACACAAGCTGAGTGACCTCAGAGATTCATGCCACACAAGCTGAGAGACCTGAGAGATTCATATCACACAAGTTGACTGACCTGAGAGATTCATATCACATAAGTTGAGAGACCTCAGAGGTTCATATCACACAAGTTGAGAGACCTGAGAGATTCATAATACACAAGTTGAGAGACCTCAGAGATTCATATCACACAACTTGAGAGACTTGAGAGATTCATATCACACAAGTAAAGAGACCTGAGAGATTCATATCACACAAGTTGAGAGACCAGAAAGATTCATATCACTCAAGTTGAAAGACATGAGAGATTCATATCACACAAGGTGAGAGACCTGAGAGATTCATATCGCACAAGTTGAGAGACCTCACAGATTCATGTCAGATAAATTGAGATACCTCAGAGATTCATATCACAGAAGTTGAGAGACCTCAGAGATTCATATCACAGAAGTTGAGAGACCTCAGAGGTTCATATCACACAAGTTGAGACACCTCAGAGATTCAAATCACACAAGTTGAGAGACCTTAGAAATTCATATCACACAAGTTGAGAGACATCAGATGTTCATATCACACAAGTTGAGAGACCTCAGAGATTCATATCACACAAGCTGAGAGACCTCAGAGATTCATATCACAAAGTTGAGAGACATCAGATGTTCATATCACAGAAGTTGAGAGACCTCAGAGATTCATATCACACAAGTTGAGATACCTCAGAGATTCATATCACAGAAGTTGAGAGACCTCAGAGATTCATATCACAGAAGTTGAGAGACCTCAGAGGTTCATATCACACAAGTTGAGACACCTCAGAGATTCAAATCACACAAGTTGAGAGACCTTAGAAATTCATATCACACAAGTTGAGAGACCTCAGAGATTCATATCACACAAGTTGAGAGACCTCAGAGGTTCATATCAGACAAGTTGAGAGACCTCAGAGATTCATATCACACAAGTTGAGAGACCTCAGAGATTCATATCACACAAGTTGAGAGACCTCAGAGATTCATATCACACAAGTTGAGAGACCTCAGAGATTCATATCACACAAGTTGAGAGACCTCAGAGATTCATATCACACAAGTTGACTGACCTGAGAGATTCATATCACACAAGTTGAGAGACCTCAGAGATTCATATCAAACAAGTTGAGAGACCTCAGAGGTTCATATCACACAAGTTAAGAGACCTCAGAGATTCATATCACACAACTTGAGAGACTTGAGAGATTCATATCACACAAGTAAAGAGACCTGAGAGATTCATATCACACAAGTTGAGAGACCAGAAAGATTCATATCACTCAAGTTGAAAGACATGAGAGATTCATATCACACAAACTGAGAGACCTGAGAGATTCATATCGCACAAGTTGAGAGACCTCACAGATTCATATCAGATAAATTGAGATACCTCAGAGATTCATATCACACAAGTTGAGAGACCTCAGAGATTCATATCACACAAGTTGAGGGACCTCAGAGATTCATATCACACAAGTTGAGAGACCTCAGAGATTCAAATCACACAAGTTGAGAGACCTTAGAAATTCATATCACACAAGTTGAGAGACATCAGATGTTCATATCACACAAGTTGAGAGACCTCAGAGATTCATATCACACAAGCTGAGAGACCTCAGAGATTCATATCACAGAAGTTGAGAGACCTCAGAGATTCATATCACAGAAGTTGAGAGACCTCAGAGGTTCATATCACACAAGTTGAGACACCTCAGAGATTCAAATCACACAAGTTGAGAGACCTTAGAAATTCATATCACACAAGTTGAGAGACATCAGATGTTCATATCACACAAGTTGAGAGACCTCAGTGGTTCATATCACACAAGTTGAGAGACCTCAGAGATTCATATCACACAAGTTGAGAGACCTCAGAGATTCATATCACACAAGCTGAGAGACCTCAGAGATTCATATCACACAAGTTGAGAGACCTCAGAGATTCATATCACACAAGTTGAGAGACCTCAGAGGTTCATATCAGACAAGTTGAGAGACCTCAGAGATTCATATCACACAAGTTGAGAGACCTGAGAGATTCATAATACACAAGTTGAGAGACCTCAGAGATTCATATCACACAACTTGAGAGACCTGAGAGATTCATATCACACAAGTAAGGAGACCTGAGAGATTCATATCACACAAGTTGAGTGACCTGAGAGATTCATATCACACAAGGTGAGAGACCTGAGAGATTCATATCGCACAAGTTGAGAGACCTCACAGATTCATATCACACAAATTGAGATACCTCACAGATTCATATCACACAAGTTGAGAGACCTCAGAGATTCATATCACTCAAGTTGAGGGACCTCAGAGATTCATATCACACAAGTTGAAGGCCTCAGATATTCAAATCACACAAGTTGAGAGACCTTAGAAATTCATATCACACAAGTTGAGAGACATCAGATGTTCATATTACACAAGTTGAGAGATCTCAGTGGTTCATATCACACAAGTTGAGAGACCTCATAGATTCATATCACACAAGTTGAGAGACCTCAGAGATTCATATCACACAAGCTGAGAGACCTCAGAGATTCATGTCACACAAGTTGAGAGACCTCAGAGATTCATATCACAAGTTGAGAGACCTCAGAGGTTCATATCAGACAAGTTGAGAGACCTCAGAGATTCATATCACACAAGTTGAGAGACCTCAGAGATTCATATCAAACAAGTTGAGAGACCTCAGAGGTTCATATCACACAAGTTAAGAGACCTCAGAGATTCATATCACACAGGTTGAGAGACCTCAGAGATTCATATCACACAAGTTGAGAGACTTCAGATGTTCATATCACACAAGGTGAGAGACCTGAAAGATTCATCTCACACAAGTTGAGAGACCTGAGAGATTCATATCACACAAGTTGAGAGACCTGAGAGATTCAGATCAGACAAGTTGAGAGACCTCAGAGATTCAGGTCTCATAAGTTGAGAGACCTCAAAGATTCATATCAGACAAGCTGAGAGACCTCAGAGGTTCATATCAGACAAGTTGAGAGAACTCAGAGATTCATATCACACAAGTTGAGAGACCTCAGAGATTCATGTCACACAAGTTGACAGACCTCAAAAATTCATATCACTCAAGTTGAGAGACCTTAGAGGTTCATATCACACAAGTTGAGAGACCTCAGAGATTCATATCACACAAGTTGAGAGACCTCAGAGATTCATATCACACAAGTTGAGAGACCTCAGAGGTTCATATCACACAAGTTGAAAGACCTCAGAGATTCATATCGCACAAGTTGAGAGATCTCAGAGGTTCGTATCAGCCAAGTTGAGAGACCTCAGAGATTCACATCACACAAGTCGAGAGACCTCAGAGATTCATATTACAGAAGTTGAGACCTCAGAGATTCATATCATACAAGTTGAGAACCTCAGAGGTTCATATCACACAAATTGAGAGACCTCGGAGGTTCATATCACTCAAGTTGAGACACCTCAGAGATTCATATCACACAAGTTGAGTGACCTCAGAAATTCATATCACACAAGTTTAGGACATCAGAAATACATATAATACAAGTTGAGGGACCTCAGGCATTCATATCACACAAGGTGAGAGACCTCAGAGGTTCATATCACACAAGTTGAGAGATCTCAGATGTTAATATCACAGAAGTTGAGAGACCTTAGAGATTCTTATCACACAAGCTGAGAGACCTCAAAGATTCATATCACACAAGTTGAAAGACCTCAGAGATTCATATCACACAAGTTGAGAGACCTCAGAGATTCATATCACACAAGTTGAAAGACCTCAGAGATTCATATCACACAAGTTGAGAGACCTCAGAAATTCATATCACACAAGTTGAGAGACCTCAGAGGTTCATATCACACAAGTTGAGAGACCTCAGAGATTCATGTCACACAAGCTGAGAGACCTGAGAGATTCATATCACACAAGTTGACTGACCTGAGAGATTCATATCACATAAGTTGAGAGACCTCAGAGGTTCATATCACACAAGTTGAGAGACATGAGAGATTCATAATACACAAGTTGAGAGACCTCAGAGATTCATATCACACAACTTGAGAGACTTGAGAGATTCATATCACACAAGTAAAGAGACCTGAGAGATTCATATCACACAAGTTGAGAGACCAGAAAGATTCATATCACTCAAGTTGAAAGACATGAGAGATTCATATCACACAAGGTGAGAGACCTGAGAGATTCATATCGCACAAGTTGAGAGACCTCACAGATTCATATCACATAAATTGAGATACCTCAGAGATTCATATCACACAAGTTGAGAGATCTCAGAGATTCATATCACACAAGTTGAGGGACCTCAGAGATTCATATCACACAAGTTGAGAGACCTCAGAGATTCAAATCACACAAGTTGAGAGACCTTAGAAATTCATATCACACAAGTTGAGAGACATCAGATGTTCATATCACACAAGTTGAGAGACCTCAGAGATTCATATCACACAAGCTGAGAGACCTCAGAGATTCATATCACAGAAGTTGAGAGACCTCAGAGATTCATATCACAGAAGTTGA
Organism: Protopterus annectens; assembly: GCF_019279795.1. NCBI lineage: Eukaryota > Metazoa > Chordata > Ceratodontiformes > Protopteridae > Protopterus > Protopterus annectens. Next base: position 145,294,240 of record NC_056730.1, read on the forward strand.
GAGACCTCAGAGGTTCATATCACACAAGTTGAGACACCTCAGAGATTCAAATCACACAAGTTGAGAGACCTTAGAAATTCATATCACACAAGTTGAGAGACATCAGATGTTCATATCACACAAGTTGAGAGACCTCAGTGGTTCATATCACACAAGTTGAGAGACCTCAGAGATTCATATCACACAAGTTGAGAGACCTCAGAGATTCATATCACACAAGCTGAGAGACCTCAGAGATTCATATCACACAAGTTGAGAGACCTCAGAGATTCATATCACACAAGTTGAGAGACCTCAGAGGTTCATATCAGACAAGTTGAGAGACCTCAGAGATTCATATCACACAAGTTGAGAGACCTGAGAGATTCATAATACACAAGTTGAGAGACCTCAGAGATTCATATCACACAACTTGAGAGACCTGAGAGATTCATATCACACAAGTAAGGAGACCTGAGAGATTCATATCACACAAGTTGAGTGACCAGAGAGATTCATATCACTCAAGTTGAAAGACCTGAGAGATTCATATCACACAAGGTGAGAGACCTGAGAGATTCATATCGCACAAGTTGAGAGACCTCACAGATTCATATCACACAAATTGAGATACCTCACAGATTCATATCACACAAGTTGAGAGACCTCAGAGATTCATATCACTCAAGTTGAGGGACCTCAGAGATTCATATCACACAAGTTGAAGGCCTCAGAGGTTCATATCACACAAGTTGAGAGACCTCAGATATTCAAATCACACAAGTTGAGAGACCTTAGAAATTCATATCACACAAGTTGAGAGACATCAGATGTTCATATTACACAAGTTGAGAGATCTCAGTGGTTCATATCACACAAGTTGATAGACCTCATAGATTCATATCACACAAGTTGAGAGACCTCAGAGATTCATATCACACAAGCTGAGAGACCTCAGAGATTCATGTCACACAAGTTGAGAGACCTCAGAGATTCATATCACACAAGTTGAGAGACCTCAGAGGTTCATATCAGACAAGTTGAGAGACCTCAGAGATTCATATCACACAAGTTGAGAGACCTCAGAGATTCATATCAAACAAGTTGAGAGACCTCAGAGGTTCATATCACACAAGTTAAGAGACCACAGAGATTCATATCACACAACTTGAGAGACTTGAGAGATTCATATCACACAAGTAAAGAGACCTGAGAGATTCATATCACACAAGTTGAGAGACCAGAAAGATTCATATCACTCAAGTTGAAAGACATGAGAGATTCATATCACACAAAGTGAGAGACCTGAGAGATTCATATCGCACAAGTTGAGAGACCTCACAGATTCATATCAGATAAGTTGAGGGACCTCAGAGATTCATATCACACAAGTTGAAAGACCTCAGAGATTCAAATCACACAAGTTGAGAGACCTCAGAGATTCATATCACACAAGTTGAGGGACCTCAGAGATTCATATCACACAAGTTGAGAGACCTCAGTGGTTCGTATCACACAAGTTGAGAGACCTCAGAGATTCATATCACACAAGTTGAGAGACCTCAGAGATTCATATCACGCAAGCTGAGAGACCTCAGAGATTCATATCACACAAGTTGAGAGACCTCAGAGATTCATATCACACAAGTTGAGAGACCTCAGAGATTCATATCACACAAGTTGAGAGACCTCAGAGATTCATATCACACAAGTTGAAAGACATGAGAGATTCATATCACACAAGGTGAGAGACCTGAGAGATTCATATCACACAAGTTGAGAGACCTCAGAGATTCATATCACACAAGTTGAGAGACCTCAGAGATTCATATCACGCAAGCTGAGAGACCTCAGAGATTCATATCACACAAGTTGAGAGACCTCAGAGATTCATATCACACAAGTTGAGAGACCTCAGAGATTCATATCACACAAGTTGAGAGACCTCAGAGATTCATGTCACACAAGCTGAGAGACCTGAGAGATTCATATCACACAAGTTGACTGACCTGAGAGATTCATATCACATAAGTTGAGAGACCTCAGAGGTTCATATCACACAAGTTGAGAGACCTGAGAAATTCGTAATACACAAGTTGAGAGACCTCAGAGATTCATATCACACAACTTGAGAGACTTGAGAGATTCATATCACACAAGTAAAGAGACCTGAGAGATTCATATCACACAAGTTGAGAGACCAGAAAGATTCATATCACTCAAGTTGAAAGACATGAGAGATTCATATCACACAAGGTGAGAGACCTGAGAGATTCATATCGCACAAGTTGACAGACCTCACAGATTCATATCAGATAAATTGAGATACCTCAGAGATTCATATCACACAAGTTGAGAGACCTCAGAGATTCATATCACACAAGTTGAGGGACCTCAGAGATTCATATCACACAAGTTGAGAGACCTCAGAGATTCAAATCACACAAGTTGAGAGACCTTAGAAATTCATATCACACAAGTTGAGAGACATCAGATGTTCATTTCACACAAGTTGAGAGACCTCAGAGATTCATATCACACAAGCTGAGAGACCTCAGAGATTCATATCACAGAAGTTGAGAGACCTCAGAGATTCATATCACAGAAGTTGAGAGACCTCAGAGGTTCATATCACAGAAGTTGAGACACCTCAGAGATTCAAATCACACAAGTTGAGAGACCTTAGAAATTCATATCACACAAGTTGAGAGACATCAGATGTTCATATCACACAAGTTGAGAGACCTCAGTGGTTCGTATCACACAAGTTGAGAGACCTCAGAGATTCATATCACACAAGTTGAGAGACCTCAGAGATTCATATCACGCAAGCTGAGAGACCTCAGAGATTCATATCACACAAGTTGAGAGACCTCAGAGATTCATATCACACAAGTTGAGAGACCTCAGAGGTTCATATCACACAAGTTGAGAGACCTCAGAGATTCATGTCACACAAGCTGAGAGACCTGAGAGATTCATATCACACAAGTTGACTGACCTGAGAGATTCATATCACATAAGTTGAGAGACCTCAGAGGTTCATATCACACAAGTTGAGAGACCTGAGAAATTCGTAATACACAAGTTGAGAGACCTCAGAGATTCATATCACACAACTTGAGAGACTTGAGAGATTCATATCACACAAGTAAAGAGACCTGAGAGATTCATATCAATCAAGTTGAAAGACATGAGAGATTCATATCACACAAGGTGAGAGACCTGAGAGATTCATATCGCACAAGTTGAGAGACCTCACAGATTCATATCAGATAAATTGAGATACCTCAGAGATTCATATCACACAAGTTGAGAGACCTCAGAGATTCATATCACACAAGTTGAGGGACCTCAGAGATTCATATCACACAAGTTGAGAGACCTCAGAGATTCAAATCACACAAGTTGAGAGACCTTAGAAATTCATATCACACAAGTTGAGAGACATCAGATGTTCATATCACACAAGTTGAGAGACCTCAGAGATTCATATCACACAAGCTGAGAGACCTCAGAGATTCATATCACACAAGTTGAGAGACCTCAGAGATTCATATCACACAAGTTGAGGGACCTCAGAGATTCATATCACACAAGTTGAGAGACCTCAGAGATTCAAATCACACAAGTTGAGAGACCTTAGAAATTCATATCACACAAGTTGAGAGACATCAGATGTTCATATCACACAAGTTGAGAGACATCAGATGTTCATATCACACAAGTTGAGAGACCTCAGTGGTTCATATCACACAAGTTGAGAGACCTCAGAGATTCATATCACACAAGTTGAGAGACCTCAGAGATTCATATCACACAAGCTGAGAGACCTCAGAGATTCATATCACACAAGTTGAGAGACCTCAGAGATTCATATCACACAAGTTGAGAGACCTCAGAGGTTCATATCAGACAAGTTGAGAGACCTCAGAGATTCATATCACACAAGTTGAGAGACCTGAGAGATTCATAATACACAAGTTGAGAGACCTCAGAGATTCATATCACACAACTTGAGAGACCTGAGAGATTCATATCACACAAGTAAGGAGACCTGAGAGATTCATATCACACAAGTTGAGTGACCAGAGAGATTCATATCACTCAAGTTGAAAGACCTGAGAGATTCATATCACACAAGGTGAGAGACCTGAGAGATTCATATCGCACAAGTTGAGAGACCTCACAGATTCATATCACACAAATTGAGATACCTCACAGATTCATATCACACAAGTTGAGAGACCTCAGAGATTCATATCACTCAAGTTGAGGGACCTCAGAGATTCATATCACACAAGTTGAAGGCCTCAGAGGTTCATATCATACAAGTTAAGAGACCTCAGAGGTTCATATCACACAAGTTGAGAGACCTCAGATATTCAAATCACACAAGTTGAGAGACCTTAGAAATTCATATCACACAAGTTGAGAGACATCAGATGTTCATATTACACAAGTTGAGAGATCTCAGTGGTTCATATCACACAAGTTGATAGACCTCATAGATTCATATCACACAAGTTGAGAGACCTCAGAGATTCATATCACACAAGCTGAGAGACCTCAGAGATTCATGTCACACAAGTTGAGAGACCTCAGAGATTCATATCACACAAGTTGAGAGACCTCAGAGGTTCATATCAGACAAGTTGAGAGACCTCAGAGATTCATATCACACAAGTTGAGAGACCTCAGAGATTCATATCAAACAAGTTGAGAGACCTCAGAGGTTCATATCACACAAGTTGAGGGACCTCAGAGATTCATATCACACAAGTTGAGAGACCTCAGAAATTCATATCATACAAGTTGAGAGACCTCAGAGGTTCGCACCACACAAGTTAAGAGACATCAGAGATTCATATCACACAGGTTGAGAGACCTCAGATGTTCATATCACACAAGTTGAGAGACTTCAGATGTTCATATCACACAAGGTGAGAGACCTGAAAGATTCATCTCACACAAGTTGAGAGACCTGAGAGATTCATATCACACAAGTTGAGAGACCTGAGAGATTCAGATCAGACAAGTTGAGAGACCTCAGAGATTCAGGTCACATAAGTTGAGAGACCTCAAAGATTCATATCAGACAAGCTGAGAGACCTCAGAGGTTCATATCAGACAAGTTGAGAGAACTCAGAGATTCATATCACACAAGTTGAGAGACCTCAGAGATTCATGTCACACAAGTTGACAGACCTCAAAAATTCATATCACTCAAGTTGAGAGACCTTAGAGGTTCATATCACACAAGTTGAGAGACCTCAGAGATTCATATCACACAAGTTGAGAGACCTCAGAGATTCATATCGCACAAGTTGAGAGATCTCAGAGGTTCGTATCAGCCAAGTTGAGAGACCTCAGAGATTCACATCACACAAGTCGAGAGACCTCAGAGATTCATATTACACAAGTTGAGAGACCTCAGAGATTCATATCATACAAGTTGAGAACCTCAGAGGTTCATATCACACAAATTGAGAGACCTCGGAGGTTCATATCACTCAAGTTGAGACACCTCAGAGATTCATATCACACAAGTTGAGTGACCTCAGAAATTCATATCACACAAGTTTAGGACATCAGAAATACATATAATACAAGTTGAGGGACCTCAGACATTCATATCACACAAGGTGAGAGACCTCAGAGGTTCATATCACACAAGTTGAGAGATCTCAGATGTTAATATCACAGAAGTTGAGAGACCTTAGAGATTCTTATCACACAAGCTGAGAGACCTCAAAGATTCATATCACACAAGTTGAAAGACCTCAGAGATTCATATCACACAAGTTGAGAGACCTCAGAGATTCATATCGCACAAGTTGAAAGACCTCAGAGATTCATATCACACAAGTTGAGAGACCTCAGAAATTCATATCACACAAGTTGAAAGACCTCAGCCGTTCATATCACACAAGTTGAGAGACCTCAGAGGTTCATATCACACACGTTGAGAGACCTCAGAGGTTCATATCACACAAGTTGAGAGACCTCAGAGGTTCATATCCCACAAGCTGAGAGACCTCGGAGATTCATATCACACAAGCTGAGAGACCTCAGAGGTTCTAGTTTTGAGACCTCAGAGATTCATATCACACAAGTTGAGAGAACTCAGAGATTCATATCACACAGGTTGAGAGACCTCAGAGGTTCATATCACACAAGTTGAGAGACCTCAGATGTTCATATAACACAAGTTGAGAGACCTCAGAGGTTCATATCACACAAGTTGAGAGACCTCAGAGATTCATATCACACAGGTTGAGAGACCTCAGAGATTCATATCATGCAAGTTGAGAGATCTCAGATGTTCATATAACATAAGTGGAGAGACCTCAGAGGTTCATATCACACAAGTTGAGAGACCTTAGAGATTCATATCACACAGGTTGAGAGACCTCAGAGATTCATATCACACAAGTTGAGAGACCTCAGATGTTCATATCTCACAAGTTGAGAGACCTCAGAGGTTCATATCACACAAGTTGAGAGACCTCAGAGATTCATATCACACAAGTTTTGAGACCTCAGGGATTCATATCACACAAGTTGAGAGACTTTAGAGATTCATATCACACAAGTTGAGAGACCTCAGAGGTTCATATCACACAAGTTGAGAGACCTCAGAAATTCATATCACACAAGTTGAAAGACCTCAGCGGTTCATATCACACAAGTTGAGAAACCTCAAAGGTTCATATCACACATGCTGAGAGACCTCAGAGGTTCATATCACACAAGTTGAGAGAATTCAAAGGACCTCCACAAAAATTCTCACATAGGAACCCGCCCTGTGTGGATATAAACAGAGATCACACTGAGATCCCAATGGATGTCTTGTTGTTGGCTTCAGCCTACTGTTGGGCAGCATGTATAAGCTCATATGGAAGTACCAATCTAGCTGCCCTTGCAGGCCATTTTAAACCTAGCCAATTTCCCTTCAAAGCTGAGAATCAAATCATGTATCTTGTGTTTATCAGGTAAATAACTTCACCAATATGCCAGTCCCCAACCTCAAAGATGCACCTACTCCCCATCAGGGAATTGAACACTGGTCTCCCATGTGACAGGTGAGGTGGGGATACTCACATATTAACAAGGACAACATACTAAAGATATGGGTCATTTAACAGTTGCGTATCCTCTGTCATACTTCTCAACTGTCCAGATTTTCACAGAATGTCCAGATTTTTGCCTCATAATTTTGGTCTGCTCTTCATAAACTTTGTGGTTTTTCTGTCAAATCACTGAAAACTGAAGTCACTAAATAATGACATACATTTGAATTTCAGACTTCATATCCTTCAGAAAATGCATGCTAACACAAATACTGTTATTCTAACAACTTTCTAAGTTTACAAGAGCAATAGTTAAAATCTGTCCCTATTCTCTGAGCCTTAACACTCACCTGTTATTTTAGGCTGTGTTCAGATTTATAATGCAACATTTCCCTTTTACAGTTACGTTGCACAGCAGTTGTAATATACTGCATTTACCACATACCCAGCTCTTAAAACATTAGAATCTTGAAAACAAGCTGAAAAAAGTCCAGCCCCCACAGCTCAAAAAATAAATAAATAAATAAGCAATTATTCTCATGTTCTTTCTTAGCATCTCTAGTTACCAGTTCTCAGTAACAATTGTAGCCTTTTTCTCCATCTCATTTATCATTACTTCCTTCTACCCACTACATTGCTAATACTTTGGTCTTTGACTCGCATGCACAAATGCACATGCACATACACACATGCATAAGTTACAGCCACTTGTATGTTTTATTTTTATTTATCCTTTGTTGACAAGGTTAGTCCCACTAGGCTAGCAGCCTCTTTTCAGGAATGACCCAAGCTGGCATTTATACTACCAGGGGAAATTTGGCCAGAGCACAGGGGAACTTACCCTATACAGTGGAGCTGCTGGATGGTGCAGGTGGGCTTCTACAGCAGCAAGGAAGAGGCCTAAGGGAAGCAGCAGTATGGAGGAGGAGAGAAAAGCTATGGAGAGCTTAGAAGTTGAAAGTGATAATTTGGAGAAAAAATTCTTTGAAATGAAGCTTCAGAATGTAAACAAAGATTCCTGTGTGGTGGATGTTACAAATGATCAGCATTTAGCTGTTTCCATGCAGAAAGAAATAAGCGAGTCTGCTGAAGTGGTGCAGATAAGAGAACTGATATCAGGAGGGCTTGCAGATGATGTTTTCTTAAAAATAATAGAGATCCAGGTAACAGTTCTGCTCTTTCATGGATTGAGATGGCAGATAACTACTTTTGGAAGTGCTGAGGATGGTAATGTGCAAAAGGAACCAGATGGTATGGTAGCAGAGAGTGCAACAGTTCAAGTTATGCAGCAGTGACAGGAAGTAAAAGAAGAAAACAGCAACAAACTAAGAAGGTGTCCGATTTAATGGCAGCAGATAATGTAGTAACTAAATCATATGCAACAGTGACAGCTGGCAAAAAAAGAGAGCAACAACTAAGTAAAACTGTTGTTAAAAAGAAGAGAAGATAAAAGAGAGCAACAACTAAGTAAAACCGTTGTTAAAAAGAAGAGAAGATATACTGTGAGAATAAGAACAAAAATGACACTGCAATAGCCACATATTACGTACGAGACAATTTGGTAACTCTTCTGGGTTTTAAAGCTCAAGAACGTCAGCCTTTTATACATATTGGGGCAGAGGGTCTATATCATATGATCAACATCTGAAAATGTCGGGTCACCTTTACTCGACACGAAAATGTCAAACTCTGAGTTTGTCGAATGGCCAAATCACCGATTTCTTTCCAAAGGAAAGAAATCGGAAGGCCAACAAAAAAACACCACATAAAAAAGTATTTAAGTCAGGGGCTTCATCCCCCACCCCCCAACTAAATATTCTAATTCTGACACTGCACTACAGTCGGGGAAAGGGCAGGTGTGACAGAAAGGCCAACTGATTTCTTTCCCTTGGAAAGAAATCAGTGATTTGGCCGTTCGACAAACTTAGATTTCGACATTTTCATTTCGAGCAAAGGTGAGTTGACATTTTCAAATGTCGATCTTCTAATATAGATGCAGGGCAGAGACTTTTTGTGACTTAATATTTGAAACTGATGGATTGATGAAGAAATTTATCTGTGAAACAATTATTCATTTTCTGGTAGCAACTTAAATGTTAAAAAAAATGATACTTTGCAGATTAAAACTGATGAACTATAAGAAGACAATGTTAAAAAATGCATGCAGAGTCTGTGTAAAACTATTGCTAATATTGTGAAAGTTAGAGATTAGAGAATCTTATGGAATGGAGGGCAGGGTTGGAAGCTGTTTTGAAATGTGGAAAAAAATGTTGAAACACTTGCCAAGTGTTATTTTTGTGGCTGGTTATAGAGAAAGATTAAGGTATGCTGGCCAACCTAAATCATGTTTCTTTTGTGGGGACTTCTCTCATTTAATTAATGACTGTGAAAATGTACGATATAACCATTTCTGGGAGAAAGGTAGCTAACTGTGCGATTTAATGCAGGTTGTTGAAAAAAGGACACTTTTGGATGGATTGCCAAAAGCAAACAGTAAATAATGAAAAAGAAAGGGAAAAGGAAGAAAATATACACTAGGAAGGACAACAAGAGGCTGGGAGAGAAGGTGAAGTAGGTGAAGAAGAAGAAAGTGTAGAAGAAGAAAAAAAAAAACATGGAGGGGAAATGAAGACAGAGGGTGCATGCAGGAAAAGAGGTCAGGAGAAAGGATTGGTGCCACTATGTTTTGAAGTTCTAGCCAGTGAAAAATCTGATTATGAGACTCAAGGATTATTTGTACATAAACCTAGGAAAAATATTCAACTGGGGAAAGAGAAATATAAGAAAATTAAAATGTAAACATATTTTCCCTAAACTTAAAAGAAGGAAAATGAACAATTTTAGAGTACTGTCAGTAAATGTGAAAAGCATTATTAACACTGTAAAAAGGACAGGATTGCTGTAATAGTGTGCTAAATGTGATGTGGATGTTGTTCTCCTAGAGGATGTATGATTTCTGACAAGTGAAGAAAGACTGCAAACAGAAAAATTGTAGGCTGGAAATATAATATGGAATTTAGGACGTAAACACTGTTGTAGAGTGGCTGTGTTGTTTAAAAACAGTGAAAATACCAGATGTAATGTTGGTAAGGATGGGAAGGTTAACTGCTGTGGATGTGAGGTGGAGAGAACATGTTTATGGAAACATAGCATTATATGCATATATAACTAGCAAGGAAAGAGAGAATCTGATTTATCAAATGTTAGACTGTGGTGGTTAACTTGAAAGATATAATTGTGTGGGAACTTTAATTGTGATTTTAAGGGGTAAATGAAAAAGAAAGGGAAAGATGTAAAAAATACAGGAAGTGATAAAATGTGGTAAATTATCTGTGTGGAACAAAGGTCTACGGACTTATAGAAGGACAGCGCTTAGATCTGAAAGTGATTATCAGAAGGTATGAGGTAGCAGATGATGATACAATTGTGACAAGTTTCAAAGACCATTATGCAATATGGATGGAGGTGATGGAAGGCAGGGAGTATGTTAAAAAAGGAAAGTGAATTAAAGGAATAAATGAGAAATTATGGGAGGAAATTGGAAAGTAGGCAGTACTGCAGTTATGGAAGGATCATACAACCATGAATGACTTCTATAAAAGCTAGTCTGAATGGTAGACTCAATTTAAAAAGAAGTAAAAAATATATTTTTTAATGGCAAGATGATGTATGTTTTGAGAAAGTGAAGTACATTTATAGAAATATAATAGAGAATTTAGAGAATAATACAACAGAGCATTATGATATGGAAAAAGAAGTATATAAAAGAAATTAAGCAACAATTAGGCATTACAGTTTAGGCATAGATATTATTTACAAGACAGAAGGGAGGAGGTATCCATGTTTGGGTAAAATAGTAAAAGTGCATATTTGTATAATGAGGGAAATGAAAAAAAATGTAAAAGGAGACATTAAGAGAACACAAGAACAAATTAAGGGTATTGTAGAACAGCATGTGAAAAATATGTATAACAGTAAAAAGACGGAAAATAACAGAATGGAAAGTAAAGAAATTTCCAGAATGAGTTAAGGAAGAATTTGAAAAATAAATTACTGTTATTGAGTTGGATGAAGTACATAGGAAATTAAATGTTGACTCAGTATCAGACCCAGGTGGTATAGGATATGGAATGTATAAGAAATGAATGGGCTGGCAAAGAGAGCATTTTCCAAAAGTACTGAATAAATAGTTAAACTGGATATTAAAATTTATATAAAAGATATATGAAAAGAATGAAATACAAAAATTGGAGACCCATCACTTTACATAAAACAAAGTATAACATGTTTCTGAGAATAATACAGAGGAGAATGGAAGAAACAATAGGGGATACTATGGGAGAAAGTATATATGGTATAAAAGGGAAGGGGTGTTAAGAATTGTTATTGATTGTGAGAGAAATTGTAGATCATATTATAAGTAAAGGGAGGGTGTGAAACTTAAAATAGGTGATATCAGCAAGGCATTTGACACATTAGGACATGATGCTTTATGTGATATAATACTGAAGTATGGAATAGGTAATAGAATTAGAAGTTGTGTATGTCAGCATGTCAACATGATACTGTGAGTGTCAGTGAATGGTTAGCTGAGTAAAGAAATACAAATGAAGTGTAGTATAAGACAAGGATGTCCCATAAGTGGAATATAGTTTGCACTGGTAAGGAATGATATAGTGAGTGAAATAGCTTATAAAAAGAAAGATGCTAGATATGTGCTACAAAAGAAGGTGGTGATTCCAGTAGTTTTCTGACATACACAGATGATATAGTTGTAGTTTCCAAGAATAAAAAATGGATGATGGAAATGCTGGTTTGTCTGAATGGATGTTTAAAGAAATGGGAATGACCTTGAATAAAGATAAGGTTTGGGTGATATGGTGAAAATTGGGTGTTTGCATTTTTCAGTGAATGAAATGTCTTTGCTAGGGATAATGTTTGGGAAAATTATGTAGTTATGATGCAATGGGAGGGTTTAATAAAAGAAATGAAATAAATATGTCTTCTTTAGATTAACATTCAGGAAAAAGGTTTGCCTTGTTAATTCTGCATTAATGAGAAAAATAGCATATATGTCAAATGTTTATATCATCCTACAAAAACATGAAGGGGAAATTGCACAATTGCTGTTTTCTTTCATATGGGGTTAGTGATGCCCATGCACTGGCCCAGTAATCAAGGAGCCTCAATCCTCACCACTAGCACTAGTGAGGAGCAGGCACATTGGAAAGGATAACAAGTACATATACAGTAAAGTACAAGTTCCCCTAAGAGCACACAGAGATCACAGTCTGGGGCTGGTTTCTCCCTTCCTTTCCAGATTCCTAATTCCCCAATACGACTCCTCACTGGCACAGCTATACTGTCCAGATCTCAGCCTAATGGTCAAGCTAAAACTTCCAGTACCCACTCTGTCCAACCAGTGGTTCGTGTCCCTGCCCAAGTAGCTGACACACACACACACACACACACACACACACACACACACACACACACACTTTTAGATATGAGTTATATACAGACACACAGACACTCCTGGGGAAGGCTGGCACAGGTTCTCCAGCTATGCCCTCTTCTTGCCTAGACTATAAGGTAGATATTACTGACACCAACCACTAATATCAGCTACTAATAAGGCCCTTACCAAAGGGTGTCCAATTTCACTGTGCAATATTACTGTTATCTAAATAGTTGTACAATATTACTGTTATGTAAATAGTAAGTGTGACCCAGGGCTAAAGCTATTGGAGTGGCTTGGACAGTATCACCGAATATATGCAATGTACTCTAATAACTTAAATTATCTCTACACAAAACAGCCACAGTTTAAAGGTTTAAAAATATTTAATAATAAATAATAAAAACAGAAGACAATACTTATTACTTCAACACAACAACATTACAGAGTTCAGAAATCACAGGAAATGCTTTAGGAATAATACTGTAGAATAGTCTGACATAAATATAGAAAATAGCGAGACTAATCTGAATATTTCTATCTTTCTCTAATAATTACTTACAGAGCAAGCAAAGGCAGAGTGCTGGTGAGTGGATGTGTTCAGGTTCAGATGAAATCCAAAATGCTCAATTTTCTCTCTCTGAGAAAGTCTTAAATTGATAAAACAGTACTGCTGAGTCATTTTACATTACATCATTTGTGACACTTCTCTGGTTCCCAGGCTGACAGAAACTCAGAATTTACATTTCTTAGTAAGCTGCACATGGCCAGGAAGCCACAGCTATAAAAGACATTATACACATAAAACCTTAGTAATTCTCTCTTAAATCAAGACAATAGAAATAATTTCCTGGCCCAGACATCCTGTCTCCAAGCATGAGATCAAACAGTCATACAATGCTTGACTTATCAGCTTTCTTCCAGCAGAGTGCACTATGGTTACATTTTTGAAGCTCAGTGCAACATATAGTTTAATCATAACATATAGTTCTCTTCACATGGGTAAAGCAAGCATGTGGATTACATTAATATGTACAATTACATCGAATTATTTACATAATTCTATCTAGCTAGGCTGGCAGCCTTCACAGGGTTCAAGATTAAACCCAGTGAAAAGAGGTGTGTGAAGGGGGATTGGGTTTACTAAACCCAGTTGTTTATTCTGCTTCTTTAAACTTGTATTGAGTATTAAAATAGGTAAAGGAAGAGAATGAGAAATTAATAGTGGCAACATTTAAAAGTATAAAAAGCTTTGGGAAATAATAAGAAAATGAGAAAAAAACATGTAAATCAAGAAATTAAAATTATCAAGCAAAAATTAACATGGAAAATAAAAAATGATGATACAGACAGAGATAGAATGATGCGATGAAACAATATTAATATGTAAATCCATTGGAAAATTTACTAGAAAAAGTTGTTGAAGCTATTAAAGTAAAGAAAAAGTGTAGTACCAAGACAGGGCAATGTCAGGATTTCCAATGGAAGCTGGTAATAAATAAATTACCAATAAAGGGGAATATGCCATATAAAATGAAAGTTGAAAGAGTATGCTATTTTGTGGGGAGGAAGAGACAACACATGATGTTTTTCATTTTTTTTTTTTTTGAAATGTAAAAAGTTTTGGGAAGAATTTTTTTTGAGAATATTAATAATATAAACAATATAGAACTGTATGAATTTGTATGGATAGTATAAGAACAAGATGGAAGAATATGTGAGAAAGTTAGATAAGCATTTATTTTATGTAATATGGGTTATTCAGATTGAAAGAATTAATTAAATTTTGTTTAATGGAAAATAGATTTTGACAGATATATTGCAAAAAATAAAAATAGTTTATGGTTGTGGAAGAAGGAGTGGAGATCAATTATGGACGAATAACAATGAAGATTTTATAAGAAAAATATTACTTAGTAAAAAAAATAGAAATGTGTATATATTTGCCTGTAAATATGTAAATATGTGCATAATGTATCTTTACGTTCTGTTAAATAAAGGAGTCTTACTCATTTTGATAGATGCCATGGGATCTTTTGCATCCACCTGAGTTACCACCATCTCAAACAGATGGACTTTGGTTTAACATCTTATCCTCTGCACCAAAGCAAGTGCACTGGCTCTGCTAATATGCTTTGCTTGAGATCAAGTGAATGAATACATTCGTAAATAATGGCAAAGAAATGTATTTCAGTTCACTTGATGTCAGAGCCATACAGAGCAACTCCTCTTTGCCCTGCATTCTTAGTTAATATACTCGCAGACTTCATACTATGCAGTTTATTCACAGACAAATAACCATGCTGTTAACAAAACAAGGAAACCAAGAACATGGCTCATATAATGAAGCATCTGTTTACTACACTTAATTCCTTCCTTCACACTATAACTGCTCTGGGATGCAAGATAAACAAGCACAGATGTTCATAGGTAATTACTAGACTAACAACCCCAGCGAGGCTTTTTTATGCCTAGGCATGCTTCCCAAAGATGAGACGCAAACCTTTTGCCTTGTGTCTGTAAGATAAACACCTTAACCATTAAGCTAACCCTCAACCCAGTGACCATCAAATACAGCCCCTTGCATGACTGCATACATTTAGATGTTTACTTGCTATAAAATGAATAAACAAATACATAATTAATGAGTGAGAAAATGTAATTCAGCTCACTACTATACATGACCCCGTGTGCCCCCATTTAGTGCCACCCCTGACTAGGTTCCATCTTTCTACATGAGAACATGGATATATTGAATATTAACCTTGTGAAGTACACTGATGACATCCTGATTCATAACTCTGACAAAACTATCCCAAATGGCAATACAAGCTTGGCGCTGACTTTAGAGTTCCTTGAAAATGGATATCACATGATAAATTGATTATCTTAATAACACAGCTACAATAGTGTTTGTAGCATCATGTAAATGCAGACTGCAAAAAATGCAGTAATAGATCCAGTGGATAATATA
This sequence comes from Protopterus annectens, assembly GCF_019279795.1. NCBI lineage: Eukaryota > Metazoa > Chordata > Ceratodontiformes > Protopteridae > Protopterus > Protopterus annectens. The sequence goes on from NC_056730.1 coordinate 145,309,724, forward strand.
ATCAATCAAGTTAATGAACATAAATACCCTGCCTTGTACATTGGCACTGCCCTCCTGCTCTCTCATTTATATGTCACATTGAGGAGGAAGAGAAAATATACTCCACTACCATAAACTATACAAGACTAGGACTTTGAATTGATTTTAAAGTAATTTTAATATTAAATGAAATATAGTATTGATTTAATTATTGAAATAAAATGTTTATTGGATGATTCATTTAGGGAGAGGGGTATTTAAGAAGACTACTCATTTTGTTTCATTCATCTGATGAAGTCTTTGGGATTAAGATGAAAACGCTATATGCATTTTGTTGTGTTAAGCTGAATAAAAAGAGCACCCTTCGGACTTTATTGTGTGGCCGTTTTTTGGTATCGGACTCAAGTATGCAACTGTGTTTTTCTTTGGGTCGAAGTACTGTTGGGCACACTTCTCTGTTGTTGTTTATTGACTACCATAAACTAGCTTACAGAAGTTCAAATTTTCTTTCCTTAGAAGCAGGAAAATTGATAGTCAAAATGTATTCATGCAAAAACTTGAATTTGCCCTTCCTGTTATATTATCATACTTCTTATACAATACCAATTTACTGCAAATCATAATAAATAACATCTGTACATTTATTTACATGGTTTATATAAGAACCGATTTTTGTCTGCTACTCCAAAAAAAATGTTTACTGGTTACAGAATGGACAACACAGTTACTATCAGCAGTTCTGTGTAAATAATAAAACACTGTTCATGGCCTCCCTTAGCCAAAAGAAATAAGGACAAACTCAAATTAGTTTAGAACTAACAATGACTATACCTGAACTCTTAAAAATTAAAACACAGGAGAGAAAGCATTCTCAAAACTGGGATCATCCTGCTAGCACAGGTGAAATCAGGCAGCTGCAAACACAGTCGTACCAGCCAGGCTAAAAGAACATCTCTTTGAGGAACATATATGGAAATTCTTTATAGAGACAAGCTAGAATAACATGTACCCACTACTGTATTACAACCAGAATAGATGAATGTAATAACTGAAGCATGTAAATACCAGGTGTACCATTGCATAACAATGAATCAGTCTATTAAGTCTATACCATTCTGTGTATGTCTGAATATGCTGATTAAGAATATATTTGATGAGTCACCTGTGAACATTATGCAAAATTAGTATTTAAACTGTGTTAAAAGGATGAAGCAATATGTTTGAATAGTTGATTTGTGTATCTAAGTGTAGATTTAATAATTTAAATATACCAAAATTATACAGTATTCAGCATTGTACCCACATTAAGCTCTATAATTATGCAATGCTTAGTTTGCTACTTTATTGCTTTATACAAATTCCTTCTTATTTGGACAGTTTATCTGTATTATTGTAGCACTGCATTTTCTACAGCACCCAGGTTGCTGCTGAAAAGGGCCTGCAAACCTGCTTAACAAATAAATCAATTAAACATAGATGTCCTGATGTGCATGCTGTGTAAAGTGATCTTCATTTTTAGTATAGAATTTTGAAAATTTGGAAAGGATATATATCAACATTTGTTGATTTAGTTCATTTATTTTTTGTTTATGAAGGCTGATGATGTTTTATATCATGTGAGATTTTAGCTCAAATAGCTAGGGCAGTTCATATAGATTTACTCCCTTTAATGGCATATCAGATTTGAAGTATAAATTCTACTGAAGGATTTTATTTCAATAAGGTATTAGAACCATGGAATGCAATGAGTTAGTAATGACGCAGATACACATATTTTCATTGTTTTGCATTTAAATGTGTTGTCCTGTTTAATGACTTGGCTTAATTGTAAGTTTCAGAGACTGACTTTTTAATGCAAATTGATACAATTGAATAGGCCCCATCTCTTTTCTTGTCTCAGATTGAAAGCTTTCTGGCTTCCCTAGCCTCTGGTGATACCTCTTTCCCTTCATCCCTCAGTTTTGTCTGGTTGCTTTCCTCTGAATTCTTTCTGGCAACTCAGTGGGCCTCTTCTTATGATTATTTCTGCACTCTGTTCCCTCATATTTGTGTAAAATAAATAAAAAAGACCAGTGGATAAATCCCTGTAGTACTCCACTAGTCACCTTCCTAATTCCTAAAATTGTTAAGTCTCACCATAACCCTCTCTGTCCCACCATTCAGCCATGCAGTATCTAGTTCCTCAGTTTTGGTCCTATTGCAACCCTTCTAGTATTCCAAATACCTCTTGTATGACACTAAGTTAAAGGCCTTGCTGTGAATTCAAGTTAAGCTATGCCTGCTGGAACTTCCCTGTCAATTTCAACTGGAACCTAGTTATATATATGCATTGTCTTTGACTGACAGGTCCTTCTGGTTATAGGCAGATTTTCTTGTACCTTCTGCACTTATAGAAGGGTACTACACCTGTTATCTTCCAAACCTCTGGTACTTCTGTACTAGCCAGTGACCAGTTGAAAATCTACATGGGTGGGGTCTTCCCACATACTTACCAATTTTTGAGGGCACTGGGATGTTAGTCATCTAATCTTTGTACTCTACCCTTCCTAGGGGCAGCCAGTTCCTTCTAACTGTTTTCCTTCTCTGTTCTAGTGTTTGTCAACTGTTCATCCCAATTCTGACTTGGCTCCCACTCAGCAAGGCTCATTTCCCTAGTTTTCTTTTGTGAAGACTAAAGCAAATTATGCATTAAGTACCTTCCCCCCTGCTTTCTCTGATCTCCCTTCCATCTTTGCTTAGCATGGTCAGTTTTTTTCTGCTATGTACCTAACAGTACTTGATTCTATGTTTTAAATGTGAACCACTTTATTGATCTTTTATAAATAATAACTATCAGCAAGCAGCTCCACAATAGAATTAACCACACAAAATAAAAGGTCTCTTGATATTTTCTCATTCAATATAATATTCATTTTAACACTAAAATTCACTGTATGTCCTTTTGTTACTTAAATAAAACTAAAATAAGATTGAAAAGTATAAGCAAAGTAAATTACATGCACAGTTTAATGAGTATAAACATTTGGGGAGGAAAGGAGACCCAAGTGCAGATGTGACTCCTTCCAAACCAATGTAACTGTTGTCCTTATTTGCTCTTCCAGTAAATTGAACTACTATAACCAGGGCATCTACTTCTTTAAGTGGCCTCTTCTAAACCACTACAACTTACTTGCCTTTTCCTCATCTTCATGAAATTGTGCCACAATATCCCCAAATTCTTCCATATGCATTATATCTATAGCGTTTAGCCATCTATTAATCAGTTTTAGTCACCAGCAACATAAGATACAAAACCTGCTGAATACATACATAAACACACACACACACACACACACACATACATATATATATATATATATATATATAGCATGTGTGTGTGTGTGTGTGTGTGTGTGTGTGTGTGTGTGTGTGTGTGTGTGTGTGTGTGTGTGTGTGTGTGTGTGTGTGTGCATATGAAATTTCTGTATTGGAGCTAACATAAAACAATTGTGTTAATGTATCTCAGTGTGGTAACCTAAAACAATATAGTTTGCATGCTGTAAACTTTCTCTACAATCCTGCAGAAAGGAACAGTCCCAAAAATATGAGGCCATGTTCCTTGAGCACCTTCCTTACATCTGCAGCATAGCCCATTAACTGCAGGAAAAATCCTGGCAGGTAGTGGATAGTGGTAGAATGCCATATAAATATCCTACATTTTCTGGATTTTGTGGCACACTTGACCATCCAACACAAGTCTTGCCAAACATTATCAGTACTTGCTCTGTTTAGCTCCTTTTCCCATGTCTAGCTCATTTTTTTCCATCAAGGGTTTTCATTCTCTAATCAAAATTTTGTGTTCTTTACTGATTAGATCTTTAGTTTGAACTTCTTCACCCTTAGCTCAAACAATCCAGTTAATCAAATCTGGTTCACCTTTATACTTAAATATTTTATACGTCTTGGCCTCCTGCATAAATAGTGACACATCAGTCTCATCATAATCTTCAGACACAAATCTTTCCTTCACCCTGTCTGAATATATAGGTCGGTCAATGGCATGAAACTGAAGCCAATAACACACACTTGTGTTTCTTTGGTTTCATTGTCAAAATATATTCTAAGTACTTTATCAGATTTCTTGACATTAATTTGAGTCATCCTTAACAAGCAAGCTCTGTTAAATCCATTCTGGAATCGTATGCATTGTTGCTTTAAAAGAAAGAAAGTTATCTGGTCCCTGCGATTTCCACTGAGTCCAGCTGCCCATAACTTCCAGTAATGACACATTCTTATACCTAAGTAGTATTAAATCTTTCCAAATTGCTGCATAACCATGGTCCAGCAATTGATAGTATACTTTTAATTGGATTGTCTGTAGATACTAGTAAATATCTAGGAGTGCCAGCCCCCATACAGACATTTCTCAACATTAGTTTCAGTCAAGATATCCTGGAAGTTTTGTCATCTCACACAAAATTCGGGGACCACTGCTTCAATTATTCTAGGAAATCTTGTGGCAGTCAAATCAAAATAGCATGACCAATAAGTAGTATTTGTGGGAGTATGAACATCTTGTAAGGCTTGGATAGACCCACTGACCATGTCATGGATTAATGTTTTCTATGACAAAAAATTATATTTTGTGTAATAGCCCCATGGATTGCCATAATAGGTTGCTAGAATGTAGATCCTATTAAAATGCTCATGTTATTTAACTTAAGGTGATTATCTAGTAAGGGAAACATCTCTTGTATTGCACCATTCAAATATATATAACCCAAGAGATCTTCATGCTACTCCAAAATCCCAAATAGCGTTGCTAAATTCATTATTTTATCAACATATTATCAGTGAACAATTTTGTCTTAAGCTTTCTTTCCTCCTACTCAGAGAAATTAATATTGAACTGATCTATCTTCCCTGTAAGTGCCACCACAAATATGGTAAATATAAAGGGGATAATGGGCACCCCTGCCAGAGAATCACCTCAGATAAGAATAAGATCTTTACCCTTACATGTAAGCTCTTATATATGAATTTAGTTGATTATAAAAATGCTTGTGGGAAGCCCCTTTTCTCCAGCATTATAAACAGAAACATCCATTCTGCTGTATCAAATGCTTTTTCTGCATCAAGACTCAATAGCTATAGGTTTACCAGGTTGTTTCCATACGTAATAGTGCCTTTATTGCATTATCATATGTCTGCTGTCCTGCCACAATTCTGCAGTGGTCATTTCAAATTGAATGTATCCACTCTTTTTGCTATTAAAACAAATATGTTATAGTTATGGATTTAGCTAGCTGTTTATTCCCTCTGAGGAGCCAAATACAGTCAATTTGGTTTTGGATGTATTTACTGTTTGTTGGACAGATCAAGAGAAAATGTTATTAGAGTTGCCCTGAATACTGTTTTAAAGTGTTTTGAAATCCTTAAAAGATTGATTAATGACGATCATCAGCATACAAAGTCATGCTGAATTTTATAATAGTCTTAGTAGAGAATTAAAAATGAAGAGAATAACTCAGAAACAAGAACTTAACCTTGAGATACATAAGAAGTAAAATGGGGTCTAGAGGACAAAGAGTTTACAAAGGTGACCTTGGGGCCTGTCAGTTATGGAGACAGTTTCTTTGCCAAAATATGCAGTTTGAACCAAAGTGTAACCAAGACAGATGCTAACGAGGAGATCATGATCAAGAGAGTGACCATAAAACAGCAGCTGTCAGGTCCTTATTCACAATTAGAAAAGATAGTATTAGTTGCCAAAAGGAAAGTAGTACAGACATACTGTTTCAGAGGCAGAACATATATGTCTTTGGATGAACTGCAAAATCTGCTAATAGAGAATGTTTAGCAGAATTATAGTGATGGGATGAGTATTGCAATATGTCAAAGTTGGTTAGGCTGTGAGTTTCATGAGGTTTAAGAAGGGGGATAATAGGTTCAGTTTTCCATTTTGTGGGAATGATACCTGTAGATAAAGACAAATTGCATATGAAGGCCACAAGATCACAAATATATTGAGTGGACTTCTGGAGGTAACAAGGAAGAATATTAAATTTTAAAGAGAGATTTAATAAGCAAGTCATTTAATATCTTATACTGAATTTTAAGTGATCTGGATAACTTCAAAATGGAGATAAGGCAGTTCAAGTTAGAAAGACATCCTCTAGAGGAGGAGGAGATAGAGAGAGAATGGTGAAATTATGTTGAAAACAGGGCTACAGAAAATGTTCAGTAGTTCGGAAGTCTCATTTGGATTAAACGTCTGTTATTTGAATCAGAAACGGTAAAAAGAGAGAGAGGGAGAGATTGCTGGAGTGTCCAAGTAGGTTTTTAATCTCACAGGAGTATGTTTTACGGTTAGCATGACATGATTGCTGTTGATGTAACAATAAATAGATTTATCTGCTTTAATATAAATTAGTTTTCCTTTTGAAATCAAGAAGAAGGGAATAGTAAACAGAATTATTAGAGGATTTCTACAACCTCCAGTCATTGCTTCTAGTTTGGATTTTGTTTTTAAGTTTTGCTATGAGGCAAGGGCAATTTCCTCTACCAACCCTACCATACTTAAGAAGGTAGAAGGAATAATGAACAGTAAAACAGATGTAAAACTGAGTTAGGATTTGTTAAAGAGTATATAGATGTCCAACTATGGTTTTAAAGAGAAAACAAGATAGACTGGTCCTTACGAGAAGGAAATGTGATAGCAGTGGACTGTGGGGAGGGAAGTTTGGATTGTTTAAAAACACAAGAGATAAACAGAGAGTGGTCAGACAGAGAGAAAGTTGTGTAGGGCTTGTGTAGAGGAGCACCTATGAGATGAGTTAGAAAGAAGCAGGTAATGAAATATATTTTAAAAGAGTGCTGCTTTTGGGATGTGAGTTAAGATAAAGTTGTTCATTTTATAGATCAAAGGAGAAATCCTTTCCAATGTGTGGGTAAATGTGTATAATATAGAAGATGGTGGAGTGTAGATGAAGGTCATGTAAATGTTATAATGGCAATTTGACTATGATCCAATCCGACTTGATTGGTATTGTGGAAGTGGAGCTTAAAAAAGAATTAGTATTAAGGTTCTTTTTAACAAGAAACACTACACTACCAAGTTGCTTGGACCCTGGATGATTATTTGTATGAATACAGTAGAGAAAAGGGGAAAATGAATTATTGTCATTTAGCTCGGTTTCAGCTAGAGATACGATACAAGAGTTGTGTTATTTGATACAAGTTTCATAACATGATGCAAAAATTACGTGGTTTGACCCCAGTTTCAAGATATTTCATTTGTTAAAGGTACTGCAGACAAAGATGTCAGCAAGAAGATTTTTTTCTGAAGAACAATGGAACTAATAACACTAGAGAAGGGCCTTATGCATTTATTAAAGTATTACAAATGGGTAAAAATGAAATGTCCTTATCTTGAATGAGTGGCATTTCTCCATAGAAATATGTTGACCTCCATCGCATTTTGTGAGCTGTGGTAAACCTAAGCTAGAGACATATGGCTATAAACCATAATGTAAAGTCAACAACATGGTATTAAGCAAAATGGGCCAGATATAATGTATTTATGTAATTTTCTTAACTGCGCAAAACCAGTTCATTTTAGGACTATGTTTTCAGGGTTAACAAATGATGAAAAGCTCATCACGTAATGAGCATTTTCAGTTGCATCATTTCTGAGAACAACAATATCCATCATTAGCAGTAACATTTATTGGTTACACACTATTTTTAGACTTGAAATGATTAGATTGGACATCCGTCTTACCAATCTTCAAATATCTTACTTGTAACTTAAAGCAACTTTGCATAAAACAAGAGTTATAATTTATATGATTTGTTAAATAACCTTTGTTTAGCATACCAGCTAGATGCTTTAAGTTGTTCTATTAAGAACACAAACTTCGAGACCCTTTAAGTGAAGAAGAATGACAGCTCACACGACAGCTACCAGTTTTAATCGTGTCTCCCTCATACAGACTTAAAACAACCTTAGATCAAATTAGGGTTTTAATTGACATGATTAGTTAAATAACTGCTGTCTAAGCTAATACCTACTGGCTAGAATAGGTGTTTACAAGGAAAAACAGGGCCCTGAGTCCTTAAGTGGTAGCTACAGATTACAAATACATTTGTTATCAATCTTCAGCTGTCTCACACACACACTTAAAATAACTTGGGTATTAATTTATATGATTAATTCAATACTGTGTGCTTAAAATAGCACTTAGTGGCTAAAGAGGCTGCTTATAATTAATACGCACTTCAAAATCCATTTAGTGGTGGTTAACAGGAACCATTAAAGTATAAAAGTTGTGTAACAAACAAGAGTAGCTAAAACCATAACTTTTAGTAGCTACTTCAAAAGGAAAGTATATTTGTCATCTTTCCATTCATACATATTTATAACAATTTTTCTTTCCAGTTATGCTTTAGTTAATCATACTATAATTGATTTTATAAAACATAATGTGTGTTTTTAACCTTGTAGACTTACCTGTGTGTTCCATTTAGTGTATAGACACACTTACAAAGTTATGCAATAAAAGGCTTCAGGCAATGATTAACATATAGTAAGAATGTAGTCTATGTAATCTAAACAAGTTGTGTCTTTAGAAGGCTACAAACTTACTTGGATTGTTATTTAAGTATGGTATTACTTACATTAATTCTCAAAGTAATGTGCTACTGGCACAATCTGTAGTAATGCAATAGTAGGAGGCTGCAAATACAGGAAAAATTTCAGGTGACCATCCTTAGTAACAAACCAAAACACTCAAATGTCTGTATAATCCAATATTGTACACAGTAATGTGGTTAATCTCAACTACAAAAGGGTTTTACTTAAATTTGTGGCAAAATGTGTGAACATGTTACTTTAAGTAAATTGTCTTTCATGGGCTTATGTTCTGAAAAATGGCTAGAAGGATTACAGATGTGATATTATAATTTGTCGATATGGAAGCACAGACTAGGCTTTGGTAGCAGTTTTAGGTTGGGAATTAAATTATTGTTGTACTTTCTAAGGTATAAAAATAATTGTCTTGGTATTATTTGAATAACAAATCCATTCCCAGTTATGGTGTTAAGGTATATTTTGTTAGGTATATTCTGTTACATATATAATTAAATTTGTACTTATGAACTAGTCATATAAACTGACTGAACCAAGAGAAAACTGATATATTGCATATGGATGGATGACCTGTGAGCTAATAAACAGTTTTGCTATTTACTTAATAAACAAAAGTCTAATATTCTGAGAAAGGCTTTTGTTAAATAACCAGTATACAATGTATAAGCGACATATTCCAAACTGAAGTTTCATTCTACATAACAATTTACATGTAAGAAATAAAAAGGATTAAAGACATACATCTGGAGCGTTTCTCCCTGGGCCTCCCTTGAAAATGGGCTTTATCCCAGTCAGACTTTCCCAGTAAACAAATGTTATATAAATAAATAAATGTTCTAAGCAATTGCTATTCATTTTAATGTATATATAAGCCCTAAAAAGAGATTTAGGCTACATTTGCAGCCAGTCTGTAGTCTCTATAGAGAGTGGGAGGTGATTATTTGACTTTGTACTAATATGAAATAGTCCATAACTACTTGTATAATTACTTGAGACAAGATGTCATATGTTCTACTGTTTACATCACTGGAAAACAGCTTGGTGTAGAAATATTGAAAAAGCTATTGGTATTTCCTGGTCTGTAAACATATGCTACTATTACTTTGTCTTTGTAGCATAGTGGATTGTTTATTTGAAAGTATATTTTTACAAATGTGAATAAAGTATGTTTACCTTTTAATCTGAGTTAAACCTGAAGTTTAGTCTTTCACAGAAATACACATAATTGTGGTGAAGTTGAATCTATAGTATCAGTGGGCAGTGTCAATCGATACTGGTGACAAATAAGCCTTCCCTGGAACAGCCGCAGGAGTAAGTAATGTATTTTTAATCGACTAATATCAGAGCAGAATCTTAACAGAGTTATGTATTTAAAAAAAAAACTAAAATCTCATATCTTAATATGCTGAAGTCATGAGATTAAAATGAATATGAAAAATGTATGCAGACATGCTTGATAAATCTAAATACAGGAACTGAAGGATAGTATTTCAGGAGCCACAGCAGGCTAGGAAAATTTCTTAAGTGACCAGTGAAAGCAGGTATAATATACATTGACCACATGTGATAAGTAAAACACATTAAAGGGTGAGTGACTCCAATTACACTGTCATTCATCAAAGCAACATACATTAAGTACCTTTGTAGAATATTCCGATAGTCAAAACACACATCATCAAAATAATATCTCTAAAAAGTAAATCTTTTTTGTTTTCTTTTCTTTTATAAAAAGCATCTTTACTGAGGTTAACAACCACGTTTTAGCAAAATATAATATATAACAATAAAAAACATCAAAAGTAAAATCACATATTTTTTGTCTGTAATCATTATCAATGTATAATTCCCAACGTAATACATAGGAAATAGGAATACAATACATAACCCTTAGAAAAAGAGATTTCCATTGAGGTCCAGGACTAACACTATATGCCTAGTGCATGTACTAATTGCTCAGTTAAGTTTATGAAATAAAAAATGCACCATAATTCACTGTATCTCCTCATATCATTTGTGGAATTAGTTCATATTAACAACTGTGAATGCATCCTATGGATTACAGTGTGGTCTATTGAGGTATAATTTTTCCAGTTATAGTACATACAAGACAAGAGTAAGGTAATTGCCATCCTTATCCATATGTGCTCTATTATTCACAGCCTAGATCCATGGTGTAAATTCCAAAAATCCAAAACTTGACATTCAAATTGGGTATAAGTTGTACCTGTAATGCCTACACCATGCCAGTCATAATTTTGTACCATAAAAGTTGTGCATGTACGCCAGATCCAGTCAGATGTATCTAGTTTGCCTCACCGCTATGACAATGCCACCAATAGTCACTATTTGTTATACAACAATATAGTTCTACATGCATCAGATGCCATAAGTATACCAACTTGGCAAAATAATATCTAGATATCTTAGGCCAACTATTGTCATGCATACCCCTAAGACAGCCCAGTCACTCTTATAGGGTCATAGGTTCATAGGTTGGTACTAGGCTATCAGCCCTAGGGCCTATACAAGCCTAGCCATAACAATTCCCTGGATATTTCGTCCCACCACAATATTTACTTCTCTGGACCCCTGTCTAGCAGGGTGACTGACATGATCCCCGGGGTGAATTTCCTATCTCCCATCCAATCATCAAGGTTCCTTTTGAAGAGGGCCAATGAGGCGCTCTGCTTGACACGTATGGGCAGTCTACTCCAGAGTATGGAGAGTCTCTGGGTCAGGAACCTATCCCTCCAGCATGTTTTGTTCTTTGTGATGACAAGGTTTAGATCCTTGGAGTGTGTGGCTCTGAGGGATTGAGATTTCTTTAAGTGGAGCATGTCCAACAGCTCAGGGTTTGACATGGCCTTGTATGTTAAGCAGAGATCACCTCTGAGTAAACAATATGCCACAGAGTATAGCCAGAGTTTTTTAGACAGTCAGCATATGGCATCTGCTTTAGGCCTGTGATTCATTTAGTGAGGTATTTCTGTGGCCTTTCCAGCTGTTGCAGATGTCTTGTGAGGTACATACCAAATGGGGCATTATACTCTATTATGGGTCTAATGAGGGATGAGTACAGTGGGACAATGACCTCATTTTTTCTGGATGAAAAGCCCTTAGTGATGAGGTGTGCCACATAGAAGGATGTCCTGACTGTTGTGGCAATGTGGTTATCGAAAGTGAGACCACTGTCCACCTGTGTCCCTAAGTCTCTCATCATACTTTCAATGTTTAGTTAGTGTATTGCCACCTATGTGGTAATTCATGGGTACATGTTTTTTTCCAAAGGGGATAACTATACATTTCTTGGAATTAAGCTTGAGCCCATGGCTCTGGCACCAGGCATCTGTTTCTGTAAGGCCCTTTTGTAGAATATCCACATCATTTGGTGATTCAGTAATGGCTCCCAGTTTGCAGTCATCTGCAAACTTTGTTAGTCTTAGTCAGAGTCCCTTAGTGTTGGCCTGTACTTCAGAGAAGTAGATGCCAAACAAGAGTGGTCCCAGGACTGAACCCTGAGGTGCTCCACTTGTCACTTGTCTGGAGGTGGATTTGGAGTCGGCTACTTTTACAGTCTGGGTTCTGCAAGTAAGCCCGTTGGCAACCCATCGAGTGACGTCAGGATTTATGCCCAGCTTAGTAAGTTTATCTATGATTCCAGAGTGGGGAATGGTGTCGAAGGCCTTGGCGAGGTCTAGATAGGCTGCGTGGACCACATTACCCTCATCTACAACTCTGGAGACTGATTTGAAGAAGTCAATCAGGTTCAGGAGACAAGATCGGCCCTTCACAAACCCAAACTGGGTGGGGTCCAATGTTTGAAGGTTGCCAATGTCTTTGTTTATAAGTTCCATGATAATGCGTTCCATGCCCTTGCAGATCAGGCTCATCAGACTGATAGGACAGTAGTTCCCAGGATCCAAGGTGGATCCCCCCTTGTGGAGTGGGATAACTGTAGCTGTGTACCACTCTGTGGGCATGAAGCCTGATGTGAGGCTATGATTAAACATGACACTTAGGTGAGGTGCCAGCTCATTTTGTAGTTTATGTAGTACACAGCCTGGGATGTTATCTGATCCCATGGATGCTGTATTCTTAGCTTTGGAGAGTGCAGTTTCTACCTGTGTGGCCGTGATTACTGGAATTTGGCAATCTTTTGGTATTGAGATGGGCCTTTTAGGGGGTGAGGGGGGGGGGGAGTTGGAACTAAATCGATCTGCCAGGATAGTGGCAATATCCTTGGGGTCAGAATATTTAATGTCATTCTGTTGAAGCTCAGAGCAGATCTGAGTATTGCCATTTAGATTCTTGACATAACTATAGAATGCCTTGTGGCTGTCTTTGGAATCTTTGGCAATTTTATTTTCATAACTAGCTTTTGAGGATTTTATGAGGGGTCTCAGCTTCTTACTGAGGCTGGTGAGGGAGTATTTTGCATCCTGGGATTTTCCTCTTTTCTGCAACAGTTTCTTCCTTCTGTTGTGTAGTTTGTTTATAGCAGGGGACCACCAGATTGGCTTCCTTTTTTTGGAGGACAGCTTCTTGGTTCTATTTGGGATGGCAAGATTCATGCATGAGTGGATGTGCTCGTACAGTGCCTTAGTGTAGGATTCTGCAGTTGAACTTTCAGCTCACGTCTGCATGGGTGTCATGAAGTTTGTCACTTCTGACTTCTGTAGCATGAAGTTGGCTTTGGAGAAGTTCTTTAAGGAGGTTTCCTTACTGGGGGGTGGGGGTGGGATGTGGATGTCAAGGGTGATTTGCTTATGGTCAGACCTGACCAATGAGGGAGTGATCACTTCTGTGGAGCATCTATCTCCCATGTTGGTAATGACCTGGTCTAGGATATTGGAACCCCTGGTGGGACAATGGATTAGTTGATCCAGGGCATTGGAATTTATGAATTCCAAGAACCATTGGGAAAAGGAGTTGGTACCCGAATAGTTTTCCCAGTTAATGGCAGGGTAGTTAAAACCACCCAGTATTAGGGTGTTTGGTTGTATCTTAATATTTTCCAATATGTTTAGAAAGGTGTAGTGAGAATCTTGGGGCATGGTGGTGGATCTGTAGCAAGCTAAAATTTGGATTGTAGTCTTACCTAGTGTTAGTTGCACCTGGAGAATCTCAGATGCATTGTGTTGGGCAACTAGCCTGGAGGTGTGAATATCCTTGGTGAATATGGACACTCCTCCACCTTTAGTGTTTTGGTCTTGGTTTTGTGGCCAAAAAGTGTGGTAAAAGTTGTAGCCTAGTATTGTAGGGGTGCTCTCTGGAGCCTTGAACCAAGTCTCAGTTGCTGAACAGATATCGATGTTCTCCATTTTTAGGAGTGCCTGGAGAGAGTGCATTTTGAGGTTTAGACTTCTAGCATTGGGTAGCATTACCTTCAGATTTTGCATGCTTGTATCTGTTACAGTGGTGGTTTTGTCCTTTGAACCTTGCCTAAAAAAGGCACTATAGGGGTGGCAAGAGCTTTAGCCAGTAACCTGAATCCCAGGGGTGACAGATGCGGACCATCTCTGGCAAAGCATTGTGGTTTGTTGATCATGTCTTCCCAGGCAGACAGATACTGGATCCCCTTTGAATGACACCAGAAGCTTAGCCAGTTGTTGAAGTCAATCATTTTATCCTTATACTGTGGTATCATTCTGGGCAAAGGCAGGATGCTACTCGGGGCTAGTGTCATACCAGCCTGGGCCACATGATCCAAGAGCTCTTCCATGTCTCTTTTCATGTAGTCCAGGGAGGTACGTCTCAAGTCATTCACTCCAGCATGGACAATGACAGAGTCGTATTTGTACCTTTTGTGGAGTGACTTGAGTGCATGCGTTATGTGGCGGATCCTGGCACCTGACAGACAGCTGATTGTAATTTTCTCCTTGTTCAGCCTGGTGAGTGGGACATCAGTGTGCCTGACTATAGAGTCACCTATGACTAAAGTGTTAGGTACATTGTCTTGCCTTAGGGGCTGTTGTTGGGTGGCACACTGGTGTTGTGAGCTATGTGGCACTTTGGTTGTGACTGGTGTTTGTTTGTTTGCATTTCAGCTTCAGAGGTCCTTGTTGCTTGGGCAGGTTAATGTTAAGGGCCTCCACATATGTGGGTTTAGTGTTGCTATGTTTGGGTGTTGATGGTGTGGGTTTTGAAGGGCTATGAGTTGCTTGAGGTGTAGTGCAGGTGTTAACCTTCTCTCCTTGACTGTCTAGCACAATCTTGGCCAGAGAGAGCTTTGCTTCCAGTTTGGCTATGTAAGTGCATCTCTCACAGGTTGTAGTGTTGGGTGGTAGGAGGAAAAGGTTGGCTGTGTACATGAGGCAGTTGCCGCATTGCCCCAGTATGCCCAGATACACCAGGTGGACAGGAGAAATCACCGGAAGCTGACCCTTGGACATGCCTGTTTAGGTTCTTTTTTTGTAAAGTATAAGAGCTGTTTTCCTGGGTCTATATTATATCATCGAATGCTTAAAAAAGTGAACGCTGATTGATCGACCTAATTTAAGCAAAAGCTTACAATCTCGAACTGCCAGATCAGCGATTTTTTTCCCAGGGAAATAAATCGCTGATCCAAAACACATACACACAACACAAGCACACCAAACAAACAGAAATCCACACACATACACCTAAAATCTGATACCTAACCCTACACTAAACTATGCACACACCACTAACTACCCACTTACCTTAACCCTAACCCTAAGGTCCGTCACTATTGCACACTCACCTCACCTGCTCCCTAACCCTAACTCACTTAAATCCACCCTAACCCTCATGTCCACTCAATCGCACACACACCTAACCCGAGCCCTAACCCTAACTCACCTAAATCACCCTAACACTCACATCCACACAATTGCACACTTATCTAAATCCGACCGGTAACTTTCCACCATAACACTGAAAATACCGAAGCAACAGAAACGGACAACCAAATTCTTTCCCTAGGAAAAAAATTTGAGTTTCTGCTGCTTCGATATTTTGCAGTTTCACGAAAATAAGTTTGATCAATCAGCGTTCACTTTTTTAAGCGTTCGAGGATATAATATAGACTCGTTTTCCCTTACCTTTGCAAGGTACTTTGCAATTATAGGCTGTTTAGTGCCTACGATTAATTTCTCCTTATTGACAAGGAGAGTTGAGTGCTTGTATCAGTTTCAGGCATCCTAGTGCTTTCCAGCAGGTTCTAGAGCAAGTGCTAGTCACAGGGGTTCAGATTGTAGTGCTTCTTCTGAAAAAACAGCGGGTTCTAAGGGAAAATTTTAAGAACAGACTTTCTGGCACCTGGAATAGTTTAACTGTAACCTTGTAGTGCTGCACAATATGAAAAATGTGCAAACACAATCGTTTTTAAGCCAGAAAGTTGAAAGGGATAGAAATCAGCCCAAAAAGGCTAATAAAATTACAATTTCAATGCTGGAAATCACTCCTCTAGTGTTACATAGGCAGTACAATGCTCACCACTCCCACTGGTAAGCAATAGGACTTCCCGCTACCACAGCAAGGTCTGGATAGCTCTGAACACAGAAAATAAAGTCCTGAGACAAGCAAAGCCTGGGATATGGACTGGCTAGGAAACGTGGGAAACGAGAAAACAAGATAGTATTTTTTTTTTGTTGAAACAGGCTAAACAATGCAATAATACAGTAAATAAACACAGAAAAGGCTAACACACTTGAGTGTGCAGTCCTAAACAGTAAATGCAATTAAAACTCTATAAAATTAGCAATTTAAAACTTTTTAAATGGAGTAAGGCAAGTGCACAACTGAAAAACGATTTAAGAGGCAGTAATACAGCAGAATAAGTAGGTAGTCTACATATACAGAGAAGTCTATATATACAGAAAAGCAGCTAAAACACACAAACACTTCAGATGCAGTGCAACCTAGAGCACTTGAGTTGTAGCAATATTAAGGCAAATACAGTTATAATAAATGCTCTAAAATATACTCTATATTTCCAAAATGTTTTTTTTTTCTTCAGAGAGAGGCTGACCTAGCATTCTAGTCCATTTATCTAGAAAATTAGCCATAGGTTGGGAGATATTATCCATCAAAATCTTTTCTTGCTCCATAGTTTGGTCCACTGGTAGATTCTTCATGACTTGATTCCACTTACCCTATTGTTTATCCTTCTTGAGGACAAGCAAGCCTGTAATTGGAAGTATTGTCACCAACAAGCAGCAGGTAATAGGAAACTCTGTGCTAATTTGTTTCATGTGCAGACATCAAGAGAAAGTGCATCCCATATATCTGAGATGAAAAAGATTATAGACCTTACCCTGTTGTGCCACTATATATTTTTTCCATAAATTAAAACCTTGGTGTTTCCATATAAGTGAAATCTGGAAAATACGCTGATCCCTCTCACCCGTGGTTCCTTCCATTTCTATTTCGAAACATGCCTCTCTCCCCAGGGTTCCAGATTTTGTAGTAATTTTATGAGAAGCTTATTAGCATTCCTAGCTGTCTTGCAAAACCATACCATAGCCACCTTTCTATATGCTAGTAAATCTCAAGCCCCAAATCCTCTTCCTTTTTGGCACATACATACATCTTCCTCCTACTGAACTTGGGTCCCCCCCCTTCCCAACTATAGTCAAAAAATATTTTTGTTATAAGGAGAAAAGGTCATGTGAGGTAGGTGTCATAATTAGAAAGTACAACATTTTTACTGCCTGCATCCTTCTAAGGAAGTGCAGATGAAGCTTCTCCCACCTATATAAAAAATCTTTTTTTTTTCTGTGGGATGGGTTACTTTAGTCCCCAAGCAAATGAAAACCAGTGCCCTCCAAAATGTATTATTGTCATAATGAGTGACAACATCTTTAAAAAAAAAAAAAAAGCATCTTTGATGAAGGGATACTTTCTTTAATGGAGCTAACTGGCATTCAGCTTGCCGAACAAAACAAATCTGGACTAACTGAGTCCAGTGTGAGCCAGTTACATGGAGGACCTATAAAAAATAAAGTTTTCTTACTAGCTACCAGAGAACTGAAGAAAATGGGTTTGCCATACTGGAGCTGTTACTCACTAATATGGGAGAGTGCTGCACACCCCCTTAGTGTAATGTCTTCTCTAGTAAGGTCAGACCACAAAATGGTCTCCTTTGAAGTAAAAATAAAACGTGGAACCCCATCTAACCCTGGAATATTCAGGAAATATTCTAAGACTAGCTTACTACTATTAAGAGATAACCTGTCAAAATTTTAAGCCCCCATAAACCCTGAGAGCACTGCTGCCTATGCAAAACTGTTCACAGAAACCCTATACAAGCATGTTAATAACTGCATAGAGGCAGCTGTACCCACCAGGAATAAGTACAGAACTAACTCAAAAAAACAATCCACCCTGGTGGAATCACAACATCAATAGGTTATATAACAGAACAAAGAAAATCATGGCATAAATTAGGAGGTGCAACACCCAGCAGGATAAAGGCATTCTCACCAAACTAAACAAACAACTCAGAAGACAAATAAAGTCTAGCAAAGCCAAATTTGAGGTAAATTTGGCATCCCAGGCTAAAAACAGAAATGAGAAAAATCCCAGGATGCAAAAAACTCCTTCACCAGCCTCAGTAAGAAGTTGAGATCGCTCATAACATCCTCAAAAGCTAGTTACGAAAATAAAATTGCCAAAGATTCCAAAGACAACCACAAGGCATTCTATAGTTATGTCAAGAATCTAAATGGTAATGCTCAGATCTGCTCTGAGATACAAAATGGCTACAAATATACTGATCCCAAGGAAATTGCCAATATCATGGCAGATCAGTTTAGTGCCAACTTCATCCCGCTCTCACCCCCTAAAGGGCCCATCTCAATACCAAAAGATTGCCAAATTCCGATAATCATGGCCACACAGGTAGAAACCGCATTCTCCAAAGCTTAGAATACAGCATCCATGGGACCAGATAACATCCCAGGCTGTGTACTACATGAACTACAAAATGAACTGGCACCTCACCTAAGTGTCATGTTTAATCATAGCCTCACCTCAGGATTCCTGCCCACTGAGTGGCGCACAGCTACAAAATGACACAAGGGAGGATCCGCATTGGATCCTGGGAACTACTGTCCCATCAGTCTAACAAGCCTGAACTGCAAGGGCATGGAACGCATTATCATGGAACTTATAAACAAAGACATTGGCAACCTTCAAACACTGGACCCCACCCAATTTGGGTTTGTGAAGGGCCTGAACCTGATTGACTTCTTCAAATCAGTCTCCAGAGTTGTAGATGAGGGTAATGTGGTCCACGCAGCTTATCTAGACTTCGCCAAGGCCTTCGACACCATTCCCCACTCTGGAATCATAGATAAACTTACTAAGCTGGGCATAAATCCCTACATCACTCAATGGGTTGCCAACTGGCTTACTGACAGAACCCAGACTGTAAAAGTAGTCGACTCCAAATCCAGCTCCAGACAAGTGACAAGTGGAGTACCTCAGGGTTCAGTCCTGGGACCACTCTTGTTTGGCTTCTACTTCTCTGAAGTACAGGCCAACACTAAGGGACTCTGGCTAACAAAGTTCACAGATGACTGCAAAATGGGAGCCATTATGGAATCCTCAAATTATGTGGATATTCTACAAAAGGGCCTTAACAGAAACAGATGCCTGGTGCAAGAGCCATGGACTCAAGCTTAATGCCAAGAAATGTATAGTTATCCCCTTTGGAAAAAAACATGTACCCATGAATTACCACATAGGTGGCAGGACACTAAACATCGAAAGTGTGATGAGAGACTTAGGGACACAGGTGGACAGTGGTCTCACTTTCTATAACCACATCGCTACAACAGTCAGGAAATCCTTCTATGTGGCACACCTCATCACTAAGGGCTTTTCATCCAGAAAAAATGAGGTCATTGTCCCACTGTACTCATCCCTCATTAGACCCATAATAGAGTATAATGCCCCATTTGGTATGTACCTCACAAGACATCTGCAACAGCTGGAAAGGCCACAGAAATACCTCACTAAAAGAATCACAGGCCTAAAGCAGATGCCATATGCTGACCGTCTAAAAAAACTCTGGCTATACTCTGTGGCATATCGTCCACTCAGAGGTGATCTCTGCTTAACAAACAAGGCCATGTCAAACCTTGAGCTGTTGGACATGCTCCACTTAAAGAAATCTCAATCCCTCAGAGCCACACACTCCAAGGATCTAAACCTTGTCATCACAAAGAACAAAACATGCTGGAGGGATAGGTTCCTGACCTAGAGACTCCCCATACTCTGGAATAGATTGCCCATACATGTCAAGCAAAGCGCCTCCTTGGCCCTCTTCAAAAGGAACCTTGATGATTGGATCGGAGATAAGAAATTCACTCCAGGGATCATGTCAGTCGCCCTGCTAGACAGGGGTCCAGAAAAGTAAATATTGTGGAAAGAAATATCCAGGGAATTGTTATGGCTAGGCTTGCAGAGGCCCTAGGGCCGATAGCCTAGTACCAACCTATGAACCTATGAACCTATGAACAACCACAAGGCATTTTTTAGCTATGTCCACAACTGCAAAGGCAATACAAAATTGTATGCAGAATTCATTGTTAATGGAGCCACCTATACTGAGCCAGAACAGACAGCAAACCTACTGAATGACAATTTCATCTTCAACTTTACTCTTCTCTTTCCCTCAACCTTTCCTCAGGAAATATCATCAAATATAACTCCCCCTGCTATCGTATGGAATATATCTTTAATGATCTCTCTGAGCCAAGAACACTGCATCAGTGGGCTCAGACAATATCCCAGGATGTCTTCTAAATATCATCAAACATGACCTATTATGGCCCTGGAGAATTGCTATGTAACTGTAGCCTCCATACAGGCTTTGCGCCTCATCAATGGCAGAAAAAGGTGGGCCATTTTCAGACCCTAGAAACTACAAATCCATAAGTCTCACTAGTCTCATATGCAAAGCCATGGAAAGAATTATCATGGAAATGGTCATGCCTATTCAACCTGGTGGACTTCCTTGATAAGGTCACCAAAGCAATGGATGAGGGCAAAATGGCTCACACTGACTACCTTGACCTGGTCAAGATATTTGACACAATATCCCACTCAGGCATTTTTGACAAACTCAAGAGGTTAGGTTCAGACCCTTATTTCATCCAGTGGATAGCCAGCTGGCTCACAAACAGGATCCAGGAAGTTAAAACTGGGGAGTCCACCTCTACAAAGTGGCCAGTAACAAGTGAAATGCCTCAGGGATTGGTTCTGGGACTGCATCTTTTTGGCAATTAATCTCTGAAGTCAAGGCCAATGTCAGTGGTTTCTGGCTGACTAAATTTGCAGATGATTGCAAATTAGGAGCTGTCATCTAATCCCCTACTGACATAAATGTGCTCCAGGATGGGCTGACACAGACAAATAACTGGTGTCAGAGCCATTGACTAAAACTAAATGCCAAGAAGTGCATAATAGTATTCTCCAGGAAGACATCCACCCCTTGTAACTATCATATTGACAACACACCCCTTAGAGTTGACCCAATAGTCAGGAACTTGGGGACACACATAGATAGTAATCTAATCTATGGCCATCATGTATCTACAGTATAGAGGAAATCATTCTATGTTTTTTAAACACCTTTATTGGATTATCACTTGTGATACAGGAAAATTTACATTTATACAAAAGTAATCAAATTGTATTAAATTAGCATTACCAAACATTATACTCCACATATATTGCTATATATCATACAACATTAGCAACATTACATAAATTATTCAATTCCTGCCCCTTTTTTCTAAAGAAGAAACATCTTTATTAAACCATCACTTACGACATAAGAAATCCTACATTTTATATAAATGAAAACAAAGCACACCGACACAATCCTAGATGCAAACATTTTACATCACAAACCATACTGACACACTCTCAGTTGCAAACATTATACATCACTTATAATCTACTCAAGCAATTTCAGTCAAACATTACATAGGTCATTTAAGTCCTGCCTTCTTTTAAACCTAATTTCTCCCCTGTGTGCATTGTTCCCACAATTCCCATTTTTTTCCTATGTAGTTTGCTTCTACCCTTTCCTAAAGATCCCAATTCCAGTTATTTTATCTGTGTTACTATATTCACTACTTCTAATATAGTTCATTTAGATTTTGATTTCCATTTTCTAGTAATTGTTTTTTTTTGGCAGCCACCATAATTAGACACAGCAAGGCTGTCTATGTTGTGCAACTAATAAACAAAGATATGGCATCTAGGTGTAAGGAAGTCATTGTTCCACTGTATTCAGCATTCATCAGACCTATCATTGACTACAATGCCCCATTTGGTACAAAATAACACATGCTTGGATTATACAAGTAAGCACCCCCCAAAAAACTAAAACTTACATAGTCAAGGGGCAGTTAATGTGAGCCAATAGGCTCACCAAGAAAGATGAAGACTGTTTAGTTGAAGGAACTAGTTTGTGTAATAAGTTTATAAATAGAGATTATCCAGCTAGACTAGTGAACTTAAAATAGGCTGAGGTATTGATGTCAGAAAGAAAGACATTGTTCAGTCTGCTGTCTATGGAAGTATAATAGCACAGACGCCAGGGCTATCAAAAATATTATAAGTAACAATTGGAGAATTTTAAAAAGTAATAGCCAAAGTTGTAAGAGATGCCCCTATTTTTGTTCAAAAAGAGGGAAAGTTTTAAGAAATATTTTCAGTCAAAGCTAGCCATAAGTAAAAATATTAGTATTATAACTGGCATGTTTAAATGCTACAGTTGTAGTTTTTTTTTATTATCTTTATACTGATGTTGAAGAACCGATGATCAACAATATGACAGTTAAAATCAAAGGGTGATATACATGCAAATCTAAACATGCTGTGTATTTGGTTAAGTGCATGTCATGAAGTTCATTTTATATAGGGCGTACCACCAGGGAGTTATACAAAAGAATATATGAACACAAATATGCTATTTCAACAGGGAATGAGAAGAATCTGCTTAGGAAGCATTACAAAACAGGGAAATGTAAGGTTGATTTAAAGTTTCTTGTATTAGACCAAATAGAAAGACATGATAATAAATTAAATGCTGAGGAAGAATTAGAGTGGAAAGAATGCAAGTGGCAAGTGAGACTGTATGCATATTATAGACCTGGTTTAAATTACAGGGAAGACTTTGTAGGATATTTAAAACACAAAGGGTGAAAATATTAATTGATTTGTTGTTTTGTTTAACTAATGTGACTTTAAGATATTTAAGATGTGTTTCAAGTAATTTTATTAAGTTTGAAGAAGTCCATACCGTGGACAAAAGCACTTACTGGATTTACTTGAGATGGATTTTAATTTATTCTGAGTAATTAAAGTTTTTTGGCTTTTAAGACAGTTTTGTTTTATTATCCCATTGATATGTACCTAACCAGGCATATCCAACAATTGGAACATCCACATAAGTTCCTCACTAAAAGAATATACGGCATAAGTAACATGTCTTATGCAGACCACCTCAAGACCCTATACAAGGCATTGTCAGACCTCACTTGGATGGTCCTCCTCTAAAACAAACAGCACCAGAATTGCCAAATTCTAAAGTCTTAAACCTTGTCTGTGATATAAATAGGACCTCCTGGAAAGACAGGAATATATTCCAGTGACCACCACTTCTCTAAGACAAGTTCCCCATCAATGTGAAGCAGAATTCTTCCCTAACCCAATTTATGTGTAACTTGCACAAATGGAAAGAGAACAGTAAATCCATCCCTGGTTTGGCAGCTATGTCTCTAATGGACACAGGCAACCTGTAAATGGTTCATCTTCCAAGCCCCTGCTCACACTTATCAAGGGTACAAGAACTTATCAGAGATTTTGGATGCATGGCTAGGCTCAAAAATACCCTTCTGGTCATTAACCTATAAACCTATGAACCTAGTAAACTGCAACAATATTGTTTTTAAAATTAGGAAAAGGCTTTCAAAAAACTTTGCAAATTTAGGTGGATAAAAATCTGGCATCAAAAGAAAAGTGAAACAGCTGAAAATCCCTACCAAACAAATAAACAAACTCCATAACCTCATTATGAAACAACATTTTCTGAATTCCTGTATAAAGTACATGTTCAAGATGTACAATAATTTGGGGGGCGTGGCCAAGGATGAACACAGGATAGCAGCAGATTTCTTCAGCTCCACCAATTTCATTACACTGACAGGAATTAATTACTTAAAAAATTAATTTTTGAAGTAATTTTCTTTATAAATATGTTTGTTTTATATAGTTCTTGAACTATATCTACAAAAGAAATGAAATCTTAACATTATTCCTGTCAGAAATCACTTTGGAAATTTTCCTGTCAGTTTATCAGTCTGAAATGAGTTCCAGTAAGACAAATTCTCAAGACTCCAGCATCAAGAAAGAACTTCAGTCTCTGATAATTATAATCCAGCAACTTACTGCTAAGATGGATAAAATGGATACTAAAATAGGCACCTTCATAGAAAAAAACGACAAAACAAATAGACTTGTTACATATAGACCTGCAACAACAGAAGATCCAGATGACAGGCATAGAAGAAGCTGTGAATGACATGGAAAATAGAATACAAGAAGAGGAAATCAACATTGAGTTTCTGCTGAAACAAAATACACATTTACAAACAAAGCTGGATGACCTGGAAAATAGATCTAGGCACAATAACATTAGGATTTTTGGACTGCCAGAAAATATTGAAGGTAACAATATTACTTCTTTTTTAACAACATGGCTCCCTAAAACTTTAGACTTACCAGAAGCATTCTCTTTTGGTATCGAAAGAGCACACAGATCTATAGCTAATACTAACTCTAACAAAAACTATCCTAGATCAGTTATAGTTAGATTTCTATCATCTTTTGATAAAGAGATGGTTCTTAAATCTGCTTGGGCTAAAGCTCCTGTTAAGATTAATGAGACAACTGTGCATTTTGACAATGACTATTCTTCCATGGTAATAGCTAAAAGAAAAGTTTTTCTGCCACTAATAAGGGAGCTTAAAAAAGCACAGTTTAAAACATACCTTCTGTTTCCTGCCAAGCTTAAAATCTTCCTTCCTGATGGTCCTAAAATTTTCGATGACTTAGACTCTGCTTTACTGTTTATCAAAAAAATAAGATTTTGGATAAAATAGAAGAAATGGAATGGGCTAGTCCTTCATTAAAGAGACTGGCAACTGAAACTTTGTGAAAGACTTCAGAGAAGAAGAAGAGACTAAAAAACAAATGATTTGTTCTAGGTTTTTTTTTCTCTCATCATTTTATTTCATTATTAATCTTTTTAAATATAGTTCCTGCATTTCCAAGAAGCAACAAATATTTTGAAAAAGATTTAATCAAAGTTATTCTCTGTGTGCAAAGAAATGTTTTGTTTCATAACTAGTCAAAATATCTGGAGATTTAATGGCAAGTTGTGATTCAACTTGTTTCTCTTTCTGAAAAGGAGAAGTAAGGTCAGTAATTTGATACATTTTTTTCTTTATCTTTTTTTTTCTTCTCCTTTTCTTATTTTCTTTGTTTAAACAATGACATTTTATTTAGATTATGTAGTGGGTGAAGGGTGGGGGAAGGCAGGGAGAGAAGAGTAATGAAAATATGATTAATAGAATAATAACATATTTATTCCTTGTAAAAAGTTTATATGTTCTTCAAATGCTATTCCTAATTATACTTTCTTGATTACACTGCTTATGCTTGTTTGTAAATAATCTGTCATGCTTTAACTAATAATAATTAGAACTAAATAATAGTAAATAATATGTTTTATTTTTAACTCTATTAATATAAACAGTAAGTAATATTCCATTGTATATACTTCTTATAGCTTTCTCTTACATTTTTTTTATTTCTGCCTTACACCCTTTTACTTTCTACTCTCTTTTTCTTATCTTTATTAATATATAGAAATGCTTTTGATCATATAGACACAGTAAATAATAAGATTTGCATAAAAATTGAGTTGGGACAAAAATATTGAGTTTTATTACTTATTAATAATTTTGGGCTTAATTTTACTTACATAGAGGCTGTAATAACCTGTAAAATACATTGTGAAGGTTTTGTCATGTTTAGATGCATTTACACTGCTAAATGAATGTTTGTCACTAGTTTTTAATAAGTTTCCCGCCAAAATGTTAAGAGAGACAATCTGGGATGTGGGCTGTCTCATGCACAGTGTCCATGAGCTACTTCAAAAGCTTCAACTCTCAGAATTCTCACAGAGAAGCTGAAAGCAGCTAGTCTCACCTTTGACCTAGATATCACACTGACACATCACAGATTCAGCAATGACACTCTACCAGGAAATAGAAATGATACAAATGTGACTATGTGAAGGAAAATGAACTCTTTAACATCTAAATGTGAGTTATTTTATATAATTACTTAAATATCTATGTTATAATTCATAAAATATGTCAGTTATAATGAGTTTAAATGATACAGTTTCTTGTAGTAAGTAAATGTCTTATTTTAGAAGGCATAGAAAATGAAACATTTATTCAAGTGTTTTTGAAAATCTACTTAACAGCAGCTTAATAATCTGTGTTAAAAACTTATGTTCCAAACATATACATTACTATAACTCATTTATTTCATCTGATTGACAAGCATAAATAATTTTATAACTCTATACTGGAAGAAATTGTCATGTGATATATTTTAAAGCAGTAGTATAGCATAGTTGTAAAATCTGGTTACTAAAATGTGTTTGCTGTGCATTATTTTGTATAAAGCAGACAGATTTATTGTAGGGACAGCAAGTAAGATAGTGCTCAGTAAGGACATAACTCAGTGAGATCATATATATATATATATATATATATATGTGTGTGTGTGTGTGTGTGTGTGTGTGTGTGTGTGTGTGTGTGTGTGTGTGTGTGTGTGTGTGTGTGTGTGTGTGTGTGTGTGTGTGTGTGTGTGTGTGTGTGTGTGTGTGTGTGTGTGTGTGTGTATATATATATATATATATATATATATATATATATATATATATATGTGTGTGTGTGTGTGTGTGTGTGTGTGTATATGTATATATATATATATATATGTGTGTGTGTGTGTGTATGTGTGTGTGTGTGTATGTGTATATATATATATATATATATATATATATATATATGTGTGTGTGTGTGTGTGTGTGTGTGTGTGTGTGTGTGTGTGTGTGTGTGTATATATATATATATATATATATATATATGTGTGTGTGTGTGTGTGTGTGTGTGTGTGTGTGTGTGTGTGTATGTATATAAGTGTTTCTGAGAATCTGCATAACTATGCAGTATGATTTATAACAATTTCTATGAATACAATACTTTATTCTATTGACAATAATGAGTTTGAGTAAATGCTCATATACAAGCAATTCAAGGTTTTTTTGGAAGCTGTTAATTGCATTTACATGACAGAAAATAGATGCATCTTAATATATGTAATGTCTGAATCATATTAGCCAAAGTTTTTGATTTAAATGAATGTTAGAACTTATTTTTCTCTCCTCTTGATTTCTAACATCAAGATTATTTGAATGCTATTTGAATACAAGTGTTTTATATTTCATGGATGTATATAGTAGTATGAACAGTTTTTAAAAAAAAAAAAAAAAAAAAAGGTTTATTTTAGTTTATATGATTCTGTTTTACCAAATGTGTAGTCTTGTCTTGCTAGATAATTGAATTGAAAACTGTTAACCTCAGTTAAATATAACTAGTATTAAATTGATAAGGTGGTAGCTGAGGTACTGCTGCTTAGGGTAGGGGGTTAACTTGAGTGGTAAATACTACTCTAAGTTGGAGTTTATAACTCCAGGCTGGATGCAAAGTTTAATCCTTACATTATTTTCACTTGTTCATTGTTATTTGTATATAGTTTTGACATCCACAATATATTTTGTACATTCATTGTCACTACAAACAAAATTGAATCCTATATGAAATCCCATAAGAGATTCAATAAATACAGCTATATTTAAAGGTACACCTAAAGGAGGAGATGTAACATTACTTATCTTGTTATTTGTTATTTTGATCATAAGATTCTTAAGTTTTAAAAATGCCAAATGACATCTTTAAAAGGAATTTCTTTAAACATTAATGGATTGAATAATCCATGTAAAAGGGCAAGCCTAATAAGATACATTAATTTACATAAGGCCAACTTAGTCTTCCTGCAAGAAACCCATCTCTTGAAAAAGATATTGATAAACTAGCCACAAACAAATATACAGTATTGGTTAGTTCAGAGCACACTCAGAAAAAAGAGGAGTGGCTATTTTATGGAATAAAAGTATGCCCATTCCTAAAACCATTAAGTCTTATCAGGATGACAAAGGAATGTTTTGTATGGTTACAATACAAATTAATGGGAAGACTTACAATTTAATTAATGTATATTGGATACCTGGAATTGGTATTAATACAGTGAAACATCATCTTGATAAGATCATATCATTCTCTATAGGAGATATTATTTTAGCTGGTGACTTTAATTGTATACTACATGAAAGTGATACTACCACTATAGGGAAAAGAGGAATTACATCTAATGCAAAACATTTAAATGATTTTGCTAATTCTTATCATTTGAATGATATTAATAATCAGATAGATTCAAAGTCATTACCATACACCTTTTTTTCTAACAGATACAAAACTTATTCAAAAATAGATAGGGTCTTTATTTCTAACCAGATGGTAACAGATTTAATTAATTCCAAAATCATTTCATGTCCTATATCTGATCATAATTCAATTGTTTTTGAATTCATGATAAAAATACTCATAATGTTCAGATCAAAAGGATACCAGCATACTTAACTCAACTAAAAGACTATAAAGAATATATACTTTCAGAAGTAAAACCTTTTTTAGACATAAATAATACTCCTGAAGTCTCCATTGTTTATGATTGGGATGCCTTAAAATCATATCTATATGGACAAAGTATCAGATGGTATAATAATAAAAGGAAATCTTGGGATAAGGAATTGTTAGATATTCAAAGTAAATTAGACTCTTATAAACATAATAATAAAGAAAATATTATGGACAAGAAAGTTATTGAAGAAATAAACAAACTAAATGAGAAATACAAAGAAATTTTAACTCATAAAGTTAAAATAACTTTAGAGAAATACAAGTTTTGTCTTATTCAATAAGCCCCAAATACTTGCATAGACTTAAAAATAAAACAAAAGGTTGAATAAACAAAACCATATCAAAGAAATCTTTTCTCTAAGGAAAAAGAAGAATGTTTCTAGTATACCAGAAATACTAGATGAATTTAGAAATCACTTTCACAAAATTAACCATAATAACATTAACATGGAACCTAAAGATAAAATAAAGGAGTTTATAACCACAAACATGAATAAAAAGCTTAATAAACAACAGATTAAACTATTGGACAAGAGTATTTCATATACAGAAGTTATTACACAAATAAATAAGCTTAAATCAAACAAAGCACTGGGTAATGATGGTATTATACCAGAGATATATAAAATCCTTTCTAAAAGTACATATTCATTAATACATAAGGTTTTTATTTTGGCCCAAACTGAGTTAATAACCTCCCCATCTTGGCAATATACATTTATTTCGCCAATTTTAAAACCTAATAAAGATCCAGCTAGATGTTCTTCATATCGGCCCATCTCATTACTTAATGTTGATTATAAAATGTTTATGAGTATCTTTGCTGATAGATTGAAGACAATTATTCCCGGCATTATAGATATAGATCAGACAGGCTTCATTGTGAATAGAAATACTTTTGATAATATAAGAAGAACTTTAACATTAATAGATTTTGCAAATAGGAAAAAGAAAGATTTAACACTTATTAGTCTTGATATAAGTTCAGCATTTGATTCAGTAAGTTGGGACTATCTGTTTACCTTAATGAAGTGCACAAACTTCTCAGATGCATTTGTAAATCTAATTGAGCATTTATACAAAGGGACGCTGGCTTATATTAAGGTAGGAACGTATGTTTCACAAAAAATACCCATTCTTAAAGGTACAAAACAAGGATGTCCACTTTCTCCACTATTATTCACTTTAGTAATGGAGCCTTGGGCTAATTTGATCAGAAACAGTACTGACATAGAGGGTTTTGAAATAGATGAAAATACAACATCCAAAATTCAACTTTTTGCAGATGATGTTCTAATTACATCAGCAGGATCTAATTCTTCTATGCAGTCTCTATTTGATAAAATGATGAATTTTAAAAGTATTTCTGGTTTAATATTCAATGAAGAAAAACTAAAATACTACCTATATATACACGAAAAAATATTCTCATTAGTGATTTTACTAAATATGTACCCAATTCAGGTCAGATAACTTATTTAGGTATAATACTATCTAAAGATATTAAATCTATCATATATAATAATTATAATACCTGTTTTCTTAATATACAAAATCTTTTTAATACCTGGAATAATATGTTTTTTACTATGGAGGAGAGACTTACAATTATTAAAATGATAATATTCCCCAAGATTTTATGCTTAATACAATCAATAATACTTCCACCTACAAAAATAATTATCAAGAAACTGAAAAAACTAATGTTAAATTTCCTATGGGCACCTAATAGACCTAGGATTGCATTAAAGAAACATACTAATAGCTGGTCTCAAGGGGGTATTTCTTTTCCAGACTTTAATTTATATACTATCTCTTCTATTGTAAAAGTTATTACTTTATTAATAGATCAGTCATATGTCACAAAATGGAAAGATTATTGGGAGCTAATTAGTATGCACTTCATGAAAATCTCCTTAACACATAAAAATATGATTGTAAATAACTCCATGTTATGGTTACTAAAGGAATTTTGTACTTCACCTATTACACCTAAACATATGGTTTGTTACCCATTAAATATTATTATTAGTTATCGTAACTTTATATTCATGCACCCTAAGTATAGGGAATGGAATTTTATTGTATTCCCTATAATGTATACTCAGGGTATGCTTTTGTCATCTACTTCTGAAGGAACTCATTTAACTATAGATAATGATCTAAAGTACTGGTATCAGTTGATATCTGATAATAAAGTTAAAAATCTAGATTTCTTAAAACAAGAATTTGATCTAAGAGAAACTTGCTGGTTAGAGGTTCAGACCTTTAGACAACATCTCATTAATAAAATAGATCTAATGTCTATAACAGTTAAAGAATCTATTCCAACACTGATTGATTACTTGATATTAAATTTACAACATAAAGTTTCTGATAAAGGTAAACTTTCATACATACATAAAATTATCAGACAAGAAACTTTTACAGTGTAGATTCATACTGGAATTATTTCACTTCTATTAATGGGGACCCACCAAATCAACAAGATAAACAATATATATTGGAATCTGCTTATAGAACTATGTCTTCCATTGTCTGGAGACTTTATACATGGAAATTTTTACATAGATCTTTTTATACACCTTTGATGATGAATAAAATAAATAATAAAGATAATTTATTTAAGAGATGTAATGTAGAAATTAATGCTGACTGGGCTCATATGTTTTATGACTGTATAAAATTGAAAGAATACTGGAAGTCAATTAATGAATTTCTGCAGGCTCTTTTTACAGATAATTTCATTATTTCTAAATCTCTTATATTATTCAACACACCTGTACCTCAAAGTGTTAAAAAGGTTAAGCTTCCCTTGTTATGGTCTATTCTAGCAGTGGCTAGGAAAATAATAACTAGAAATTGGATTTCAGATACACCTCCTTCGTTCAATGAATTTAAAAATGTTATGAATATAGTGTGCCATATGGAAATAAACACAATTAGGACAAGAACAAATAGAAAAACATCTTATTATATTGTATGGGATAATTTACAAAATTTGTTAAAAAAATTTTAATTTCAATAGCATGGTATTTTAGTTTAATTAATTGATCTGATTGTAGTGGATGTCTTTGTAAATACTTTAGTTGTTTTGTTGAATATTATAATAATACCTATTTTTAATTACTTGTATAAAAGTGTTATGATATTTCTCTTATATGTTAAAACAATAAACCTGTTTTGAAAAAAAAAGATGTACAATAATTTGTTTTGCACTTTGTGTTGTTAAATTTGTCTTGCATTCCTTTCATTTTCCTAGAGCTATTGTCCTCCCAACAAAATTACCACTGCACAGCCTCATATAAAAAATAGTATGACATAGCTAATATCTCTCATATTGATCAGTATGACATAGCTAATATCCTTCATATTATCAGTATGACATAGCTGCTAGTCTTCATATTGATCAGTATGACATAGCTGATATCCTTCATATTGATCAGTATGGCATAGCTGATATTTATCATATTGATTAGTATGGCATAGCTGATATTCATCATATTGATCAGTATGACATAGCTGATATCCTTCACATTGATCTGTATGACATAGCTGATATTCATCATATTGATCAGTATGACATAGCTGATATCCTTCGTATTGATCAGTATGACATAGCTGATATCCTTCATACTGATCAGTATGACATAGCTGATATCCTTCGTATTGATCAGTATGACATAGTTGATATTCTTCATATTGATCAGTATGACATAGCTGATATCCTTTATATTGATCAGTATGACATAGCTGATATCCTTCATACTGATCAGTATGACATACCTAATATCCTTCATATTGATCACTGCTGCAGTAGCCTATGCTACATGGTTAAATCCGCATTGGATATAACAACCTCCCAGCTCCAAAAGTTTCAGAGCACCTTTCAGATGATCAAGCCATTAGTCAGCTTGAGCAGAGTTGGCTAAAAAGACAAGTATGGGCATCAAGCCTTTCAGAGATTTCCTGCCTCTGAGAAGAGTGCTCCTGTCTGGGTTTCAAGGACTGATGGTTGGCTAATGCTGTTTCACTGCTAGGAGCAACCTTCTACGTTATTTTTAAACTTGTTGAAAGTTAATTTTTGAAAGAAACCAGTACTTTTAAGCCAGGAAAACAGTATTTTGGTCACTGTCTTGTGACTTTTATGTACTTTTAAATGGGAGCGCACATTGTCAGTTTTGTGGTAAAAATTGTTAAATGTTGTTTAAAATGACTTTTTCTGTGGAAAAACTGTGTTCCTTTTACTTTTTGTTGCTGGTAAAAGTGGTTAAAGTAGTTTTTGCTGTGTTCTTTTTTAAGTTGCTTTTTTTCTATTTTCCTGTTTTACTGACTATTACTGCTTAGCATTCCCGGAAAAAAATCACAATTTTTGGCTTGACCATGGAACAAACTACTACTCACTCAGTCAGACTGTCGTCCAGCCAGAAAAAGAAAAAGATAACTAAGCAGCCTTTGCCAACATAGAAGGCTAGCAATTTGCCATAGCTGCAGGTAGGTGACTCTGTTATGAGCAAAACTGATTCCTCAGACCATTCATCTTTTTCTTTGGATCCCTTTGGTGTTGTCCATACAGCACAATGGACAAGGGGTTAGCCATGACCTCTGCAGATGTTGAAGTCCCCTAAGTGGGCAGGGAGAGCCACTATTATAGGTTCATAGGTCCATAGGTGTGTACTAGACTAATGGCCCTGGAGCCTTTACAAGCCTATCCCATAGAAGTGCCCTGGCATCCTGCCACCTGACATTAGTTCCCAGTACCTCTATCAAG
Organism: Protopterus annectens; assembly: GCF_019279795.1. Lineage (NCBI taxonomy): Eukaryota > Metazoa > Chordata > Ceratodontiformes > Protopteridae > Protopterus > Protopterus annectens. The sequence goes on from NC_056730.1 coordinate 145,342,986, forward strand.
TAGCGGTCTTGTTGGTTGAAGAAGAATGGGTGGGGATGTGCCCCTACTTAGACAGAATGTGTACAGATCCTTGGGGAAGCTTTTGTTGGCAATACTGAGTCTGTTTTCCCAATGTTCCTGGCAAAAAGAGACAGAAAAATAGGCATTTAACTTCTTCTGTGTCAATTTATCTGGACAGGAGTAATTTAATGGGCTTGGCTCAGAGTCTTGTGCAGGCTTTTGAACCTTCTTGTAATGTGATTTCTGGGGAGGTTCTCCAGGAGGGGCTGACACAGGCAGATAACTGATGTCAGAGTCATGGACTAAAACTAAATGGCAAGAAATGCATAATAGTATCCTTTGGGAAGTCATCCATCCCTGGTAACTATCATATTGACAACACACCCCTTAGAGTAGACCTAGTAGTCAGGGATGTAGGGACACACATAGATAGTAATCTAGCCTTTGATCATCACGTGTCTACAGTGATGAGAAAATCATTCTATGTTGCACAACCTATAAACAAAGGTATGGCATCTAGGTCCAAGGAAGTCATTGTTCCACTTTATTCGGCATTCATCAGACCTATCACTGAGTACAATGGTCCCTTTGGTATGTACCTAACCAGGCATATCCAACAACTGGAACATCCACAGAGGTTCTTCACTAGAAGAATACAGGTCATAAGTAATATGTCCTGTGCAGACCACCTCAATGCCCTATTCCTGTATTCTGTCTCCTACAGGCTTTTGAGGCAAGCTCTATGCCTGTCATAGAGGACATTGTTAGACCCCACTCTGATGGACCTCCTGCATATCCACAAAACAAACAGCAGAAGAATTATCCATTCTAAAAACTTAAACCTTGCCTGTGATATAAATAGGACCTGCTGGAGAGATAGATACTGTATGTATCCCAGAGACTATGCCATCTATGGAACAGGCTCCCCATCCATGTGAGCAGAGTTCCCCCCTAATCAAATTCAAGTGCAAATTGGACAATTGGATGGGAAACTGGAAATTCATCCCTGGTTTGGCACCTATGTCTCTGATGCAAACAGGTAACCTGTAAATGATTCATCTCCCCGGCCCATGCTTACACTTATCAAGGGTATCAGAACTCGTCAGAGATTTGGGATGCATGACTAGGCTTAAAAAGGCCCTTGTGGTTGTTAGCCTAGTAAACACCTATGAACCTATGATAGCTGATAGAGACAGCATGAACAGGTGCCAGGGACCAGGTCAATAAACAATGATGGATGGAAGGGTGAAAAATGAGTGAAAAAAAAAGAAAGAATGGGAATCTGTAAGGAAATATGAAGAGAGAGATGTAGTCTTTACTTCTCAGGTTTCTGATTCAGATTCTGAAGAGAGAATGCGGTATCTGAAAGTCTCTGTGAGGGCTTTCCTTTCTATGACACTAGCTGCAGAATGAACCATTGTCTTCACTGGCAGAACTCTGAGGTTTCACAGTCCCTTAGAAAACATTATGATTTGCTACAACTGGAATTTTCAGAACCCTTACCCATCCTGACACTCAACTTGCTGTCCCTATGAAAGCAGGCAGAATGTACAAAGTTCATCAGTCTTTCAAGTTTTTATACATAATCCCTGACCTGATCCAGCAGCTGTAGCTTTAGTTAATCCAGCAGCTGCTAAGCATTTTGTTAATTTCTCCTTCTGACAGGGATGGTAAAGCTATTGATAAGTTTGTGGGGAAAAGTCAGGTTCATATGTTGAATTGCAAAAGTATGAGGAATGCTTTGGCTGCAATGTCCTTCAGGTCACTATCCATTGTTTGAAGTGTGTTTATGACACTAAATACTGCTTTCAGGGCTTTTACCACTGGTACTGTTTTGTGAAAATTTGCCTAGCTGCCTTCTCAGAAACTTTCAGAATATATCAAAATTAAAATATCAAATTAGCCTTTGGGCAGAGATTTAGATTTTTGGACCACCTTATTCCAAAGGTTATCAAAATGTATGAAGATAAAACTTTCCAAGATGAGTGCACTCTGATCAACAGCTTAACTTCAGGTCTTCTAGTCTGAGAAAATAAACTGAAACACAAGGTCTAGAAACTGTATCATTTTTAGTAAATTCAGTTACTGGCTAGTAAACACACTGCCTGGTTGCTAGCAAAGAAGAAACTAAGAGGGGCTAAATGAAAATCAACTAGAAAAGATGAAGAGAAAATACTGACTGGGAAGAATCGTGCAGCTATTCAGCAAAAAGCAGTTCAAGCTCCATTTTTGGTGCAAGACATGGCTTCCACTAAACTAAAGGGAAAAAATAAGTCAAATGTGCTCAGAGTTGATTAAAATAAATGAAAGACTGAGGAAGTATATTAACTCAAATAACAAAAGGCAGGAAAATGGAAGATGCTTTAAACAAATATTCAGGTGAGCTGAAAAAACTGCAAAAATAAGATGCTGAAATGAAGAGGCTGGCTGAGTATGAGACTGCTCAAAAAAGATGTTTCAAAAATGGTAGAATTAGAGAACAGAGCATGTAGGGAAAATGTGAGATTTTCTGCTGTACCAGAGAAACTAGTAGGAACAGACTGTATTAATTTTATGAAGGCATAGATAAGCAACTGGACCGGTATTCCATAACAGGAATGATTAATTGAAAGAGCACACCTTTTGCATGCTCCAAATCTGGCCATGAGAAAGAATTGTATTAGTAAAGATGCAAACCTACCAGCAGAAAGGGCTGATCCTGACAAAACTGTGGCAAAAGGGCAAAGTATTAAAAGATGGGCACAGTAGAGTGTGGAAATGATTATTCACCATACACCAGGCAGAAGAGAAACAAATTTATTCCAGTAATCAGGGAACATTGGAAGGAAGGGTTGAGATTCAAGTGGCTACATGCAGCTGTGTTATATTTTTCCTGGATGATCAAAGTCATTTTTGATGCAGAACAGGCTAAGAAGGAAATGCAGAAGCTTGTCCAACAAAAAGTGAGCTATCAGACAGCAAAGGACTCTGCTTCTCATTCTTCTAATAATAAAGCCCACAAAGAGACTTTCCCAGTGAAACCTTTTCCATTTTTCCCAAGGAAAATGCTTGAGAGACAGAGAAAATCACAGGAATTGACCAGAAAAATCAAGAGTACCTTGCCTTGGAATTGATCTGTTAGTGAATAAATGTGAGACTGAAAGCATCAATAACATTTGTGAAATACAGCTGTATAAGAACAAGTGGAAAGAGTCAACTTTTTTGACTGTTAACTTTGTGGAGAACTGAAAAGCATTTACCTCACTTTATGTCATCAATGTTTAGAAGGACCAGGAAAAATACCAGATGATAAAGCACTGAAAATGAACTGTGATAAGAGACTTAGGGACACAGGTGAACAGTAGTCTCACCTTTGATAACCACATTGCCACAACAGTCAGGAAATCCTTCTATATGGCACATCTCATCACTAAGGGCTTTTCATCCAGAAAAAAGGAGGTCATTGTCCCACTGTACTCATCCCTTATTAGACCCATTATAGAATACAATGCCCCATTTGGTATGTGCCTCTCAAGACATCTGCAACAACTGGAAAGGCTGCAGAAATACCTCACTAAAAGAATCACAGACCTAAAGCAGATGCCTTATTCTGACCATCTAAAAAAACTCCACCTATACTCTGTCGCATATCGTCTACTCAGAGGCAATCTCTAATTAACATACAAGGCCATGTCAAACCCAGACCTGTTGGACATGCTACACAAAGAAATCCCAATCCCTCAGAGACACATGCTCCAGGGATTTAAACCTTGTCATCAAAATGAACAAAACATGCTGGAGGGATAGGTTCCTGACCCAGAGACTCCCCAGACTCTGGAATAGACTGCCCATACATGTCAAACAGAGCACCTCTTTGGCCCTCTTCAAAAAGAACCTTGATGATTGGTCGGAAAATAGGAAATTCACCCCAGGGATCATGTCAGTCACCCTGCTAGACAGGGGTACAGGAAAGTAAATACTGTGGGATGAAATAGCCAGGGAATTGTTATGGCTAGGCTTGTATAGACCCTAGTGCCAATAAACTAGTACCAACCTATGAACCTATGAACATAAAGCAGTTACCTCACTTTATGTAATTAATGTTTAGAAGGACCAGAAAAAATACCAGATGATAAAGCACTCGAGGACCGAAATAACTTTAGCATTTATAGTTTCATTATCCGCTTTCGTCATTATGACTTCATCAGAAAAAAACTTTCAAATGCAAAAACTCTCACCTTTTATACAATTAAAACCAACATCAACTTATCAGTTAAAATCAATTAAGATAATATAATTAAATGATTAAAAGCTTTGTAATGTGCTTTAACCTTTTATTTGACTATTAATTAACTGTCCCTTAAGAAATATTTTATATTTATGGTTTCACTCAGCCCCAGGGGCTTATCAACGTCTAATTTAATCTGCCATCTAGTTTCACATTTTTCAACCTGATTTTTGTAATTACCTCCTCTTTGATATAACATTACATGTGCCAACACACCAAACAATTTTTTTTATATACTGAACAAGTGGATGTGTCTATACAGAGCATTATTTTTGTCCTTAGTGTTTATTGTATAAATATGTTCTTTAATTATTTTACTAAAATTTCTTGTGGTCCTGCCCACATAAAATCTGTGGCACCCTGAACACAAGGCTATGTATACCATTCCTTTGGTATTACATGTGTATCTACCTTTGCACCTATAGTCTGTGCCGCATGTGGTAGTGCTTTATAAGGACCCTCTTGTATATACCTGCAAAACACTACAATTGTTACATTTGTAGGTCCCCATCATTTTTTGAGTTGGTAGGCGCAGACTTATACAAACAAAATCTAGGGGCTCTTTTTTGTCCATCAATTTGGTCGTAAGATACAGTTATATTGCTATTTTGATTAGATAGACCAAATAATAAAATTGGATGATAATATGTCTCCCTTTTAGATGTAATTTCTTTGCCAATATTGAGTAAAACATACATCTAGCAAACATGCTGTGTAAACTTCAAAAATGTTTGTGAAATACTGCTGTATAAGAAAAAGTAGAAAGAGTAGATGCTTGTTTTGTTAACTTTGTTGGAGCTGAAAAGCATTTACATCAGTTCATGTCATTAATGTTCAAAAGGACACTGGGGGGAAGAAAAAGAGCAACTGTAAGTAAAACAAATTCTGTTCTTCACATTTTTCCTATGAGACTTTTCACAATATAAATTGCAGGCTAGTAAAGTATTTTAGTTCCTGTATGTGATAGAGTTACTCAAGTAAAAGGATGCATTCTTCTTCTTCTTCATCATCATCTCTTTCTTTGTTTTTGTTTTTAATAAATGTAGGCATTACAGTGCAAAAATAGAAGAAAGGCTAAACAAAAGCATGTTTAAGTTAATATGCTGTAATTTTAGGTTGTTGAGGTGGGGGATGGAATGTAAAAGCACACTGATCATAATAAATGTAGAGCTGATAAGTGTTCTCTTAATTTTGCATAGGTGAATATCTGGATTAAAACCTTTACTTTAATCTAATAACAAATATTAAGTGGTATAAAGTAAATACGAGAACATCAAATACAATTAAAATTTTTCCTTTAGCAATAAATGTTTCAGCTTGTATTTTTCATGCTGCAGCAGAGGACTACATTTTTTCTCTTACATTTCCATGGAGACAAGCTGAAAATAGGTCAATAAAAGCCAAAACACTGGTCATTCAAGGCTAAAAGTTAATGTTACTTTCACATCTGGCAGGGGAATAAAGATAAAAAAGAACAAGACACCAGTTACTTTAAGTAAAATCATAGGCAATAATGTGCTTCTTAACATGGATAACCTCAATTTCAGGTTAATTAAGGCCTGTGTTAGCAGCTGGCTATTTGCAACAAATGTTCCTGTTAGGTTAAATTACATTATTGAAGATGTATATACTTATGTGTGTTTGTATTATGTTAACAGGTTCCGGAGGTGTTCTGGAGGTGTGCTTGGCTTTTTTTTGTAAAATTTGACGTAGGTTCCAATGTTTATGACAAGAAAAAACTGTATAAAGGATTAACATGCAAAATATTAGTGGGCACATATATCACAAAAGCTGGAAATAAACATTTAAAACTGTCCATATATAATATATGGGAATAATGACTTCTTATCATAATGGTGGCACTTGCCATATTATCTTGGAATGTGAATGGGATCACGTGTATAGAGAAAAAAAAAAGTATAGGAATAGAATGGGTCGAGCCAAGACGACATTTGGATTGCAAGCTAATGTTTGTCTTTATAGGTTCATAGGTTCATAGGCAGGTACTAGGCTATCGGCCCAAGGGTCTAAGTAAGCCTAGCCAACAAGGTTTCCTGGCTTTTGCCACCCAAGAAAGCTAATTTTCTGTGCCCCTGTCAAGCAGATACCAAACAAAGTCCTATGCACGGGGAATTGCACGGTCCAAACCAAATGCACAAAAACAAAAAATAGACCAGCAAGGGCAGATCCAGATGTAAAGTATATATTCCAATCCTTTATTAACAGACCGGTTTCGGCATTAACTGCCTTCTTCAGTGTAGGACAAACAGAAAATGTCCTGTTAGCATACATAATATATATAAAATAAGAACCAATAGGCATTGATTAATCATGAATATTCATGAGAGATTGAAAATGTGAAATACAACCAAAGCCTAAAAAGTTTCGTCATGCAAAACATGACTACAACTAACATAATTAGTGTGACACCTACTATAATTCATAAATATAGAATACAATGAAAAGCCTAAAGGTTAATAAAGCTTAATACAGTCACTCGTAGGAACTGATGTAAAAAACAATGTCAGGATACAAAATGAAAAAATAAAAAATAAACATGTTATCTTAGAAAGATACCCTATGAACAAAACTGTTGTCAATGATACCCTATTAAAAAATAAATGGGTATATGTACTACAAATAACCTGAAAATAATGGAGATGAATGAAAAACATCTCCATTAACTCTGAAAATGTAATTATGTATGACCAAAAATTGTCCTGAAAATCCTATATATAGTCAGCATTAACCTATGAGAAATGAAAAACATATGAATGTATATATAACTAGACATACTATACTCATCCATGTAATGTAACATCCAATATGAAAACCGACTGTGTGTAACCCATGAACCATGCAATGTAAAGAAACCCAAAGAAATATCATACTAAGAACATATTCATCAAAACATGAGAAAACATTCCCAAAAAGAGATGTAGTGTCTGCATAACAAACACTAAGACACTACCTGCACTTTTTGGCATTGAGCTTGAGGCCATGCCTCTGACACCAGGCATCTGTCTCAGTGAGGCCCTTCTTTAGGATGTCCACATCATTTGGGGACTCAAGTATGGCTCCCAGTTTGCAGTCTTCTGTGAACTTTGTTAGCTAGAGGCCTTCTGCGTTAGCCTGTACTTCAGAGAAGTAAATACCAAACAGGAGAGGTCCCAGGACTGAACCCTGTGGTACTCCACTTGTCACTGGTTTGAAGTAAGATTTAGAGTCTGCAACTTTTACAGTGTGGGTTCTGTCAGAGAGCTAGTTGGCAACACATCTTGTGATGTATGGATTTATACCTAGTTTAGTGAGTTTAGCTATAATTCCAGAATGGGGGATGGTGTCGAAAGCCTTGGCATGGTCAAGATAGGCTGTGAGAATCACCTTACCCTCATCTACGGCTTTGGTGACTGCCTCAAAAAGGTCGATCAGGTTCAGAAGGCATGATCTGCCTTTCACAAACCCGAACTGGGTGGGGTCCAGAGTTTGGAGGTTACCAATGTCTTTGTTTATAAGTTCCATAATGATACATTCTATGGCCTTGCAGACCAGGCTCATCAGGCTAATAGGGCGATAGTTCCCAGGATCAGTGATGGCTCCCTCTTTGTGGAGTGGGATAACTGTTGCTGTGCGCTATTCAGTGGGCACAAAGCCTGATGTGTGACTATGATTGAACATGGTGCTTAGGTAGGAGCCAGTTCATTCTGAAGTTTGTGTAAAATGCAACCTGGGATGTTGCCTGGTCCCATGGATGCTGTGTTTTTGGTTTTAGAGACTGCAGCTTTTGCCTACATTCTTCCTGTATGGATATGGGCCCTTTAGGGGGTGATAAAGTTAGCACTGAACCTATCTGCCAGGATGTTGGCAATATCAGTTGGTTCTGTAATTTTTGTGTCATTGCAGATCTGGGTGTTGCCATTGAGATTCTTGACATAGCTATAGAATGCTTTGTGGTTGCCTTTAGAATCAGTGGTGATTTTGTTTTCGTAGCTAACTTTGGAGGATCTTATAAGGGATCTCAGCTTCTTACTGAGGCTGCCCAGGCAGCTCCTCCACTCATGGAATTTTACTCTCTTTTGCAACAGTTTCTTCCTTCTGTTGTAGAGTTTGTTTATGGCAGGGGACCACCAGATTGGCTTCCTTTTTTTGGAGGATAGCATCTTGGTTCTGTTTGGGATAGCATGATCCATGCACTCGTGTAAGTGCTTATAGAGTGCATTTGTGTAGGATTCAGCAGTCATAACTGTATTGTCCATCTGCATGGGTGTCATGAAGTTCCCCACTTCTGTCTTAAGAAGCATGAAGCTGGCCTATAAGGAATTGATATCAGAGTATAGACAAAGAGAAAAGGGACTGGGGAATTCTAAATGAAAGGCCTGCACTGGTTGAGTTTTTAATTGAATCTAGAACAGAAGCTGTGATTATAAATTACTAATTAGTAGGGCATATACAATATTGCACAATAACTATAATAATCAACCAGAAGAGGTTACAAAAGATTGGGACGAGAGATTAGATAGGAAACTCACAAAGAAACAATGGAAGGACACATATATGGCTCCCAAATATGCAATAAAGTCTAGAAGATGTAGGAGTTTTGCCTGGAAGTGTTTGCATAGATACTTTTATATCCCCAAGCAGCAGATTCAAAAGAATTTCTCTTCAGGTAGATGGCAAAAGTTGGAAGTGTAATGGGGGAAGAAAGTGATACCTGGGATAGCATATGTTTTCAGAGTGTAATGAGCTGGCAGACTTTTAAAAAATCCCTAAAATGTAATATATCAGGAATACTGGGCAAGCAAAGGAATGATGTTTAAGAGAAGGCAGGAATTAAGCAATGTATGTAATGTTGTTTTGATTATATGGTATAGGGTATAGAACAATATATGTGATGTGTAATGTTTATTAATGTGAACATGTTAAGGTTTGATTATGTTTATGTAAATGTAAGTCTGACTGTGTCACAAGTGATAATTAAATAAAGGTGTTTAATAAAAAAGTTTGATGAGTGAAATCAGCTGATTCAGGGAATCTTTCAGATTTTTCAGCCTTCCTTCTTTAAATCTCCCAAGAGATTTTCTGCTCCCTTCTCTACTTTTGGCAAGAAACAGAATAAACAGTCTCAGTAGAATGCTGGTAAGAAGATGGTAAGAACACAATGGGAGGGATGTTTTAATAAGAAAGCAGGACTCCCACTCCATTGCAAAGGAGTCAGACAATTCAGAATGCCTATATAAGGGACCTTGTTAACCCCCTTCCACCCAGGCCATCATTTACCCCTTCTGGAAAGTCTGAATTTCCACTTCTCTCTTTGGCAGCATATTATGTCAGACAAATGGGTCCTGAATGTAATCCATCTAGGATAGAAATGACAGTGGGAAGAACTTCCTCCTTTCAGTAAAATGCATCCTCACCTGCTAGACCAAACCTTTCTCTTTCCTCCTATTCTGCGTCATATGTTGTCACAGGGGGTAATAGAAGCTGTTCCTCCTCTCCAGTTAGAAAAAGGATTTTACTCAGGAATGTTTTAAGTTCCAAAGAAAGGAGATTCCTTGAGACCTGCTCTGGAGCTTTCTTTCATTAATCAGTTTGCGATTTTGCCCCAGATCAAACTGCTTTCCCTTCACTACCTGTTACCACTTCTTCCTCATTTGAGATGAAAAGACGCATATCATTCAAGATTGCAGGCATTTATTAAGGTTTTCTGTGACTGGATCACAAAATCTAGCTGCTGTGATAGCCCATCGCAGGCTGCACGGTATCCTCATTATTCCATATTTAGATGACTTATCCTGGCAGTCTTTTCCCAAGTGTCAGGAATCTCTCATCTGGGTAAGAGATCTCCTACATAGCCCGGTGTTTCAAGAAAGCATTCAAATGTCTTTTTGACTTCATCACACAGAACTGTTTTTCTGGAAAGCCTGCTGGACACCTCAGTACAGAAAGCTCTTCTTCCACAGGAAAATATACATCTATATATATATATATATTTATTCTAGAGTTTTCCACTCAGACCTCTGCACATCAAGGAAATTCCTCAGGATTTTGGGTTTCTTGGCTTCCATCATTGTCATGATACCTCTACAAGACTTCACACAAGAAAGAGACAATGGTACTTGAAATCACTTTGGTCCCAGTATCAACAACCATTGTCTTTTCAAATTCCAGTTCTTGTATTTTTGTAAAGGAAATTGCCTGGTGGAGACATCAGATTTCTCAGAATTCAGGTCACCCATTCTCTCATTTTGCTCCAAAGCAGTCAGTGACAACAGATGCCTCAGGCTTTCATCGGGAGTAGTGTCAGTAAAAATACAATTACAAGGTATCTGGGACAAGAAAGACAGACCAAAACACATCTCTCTGAATCATCTGTGGTCCCCAGGACATCTTTAAATAATTACAGAAAATAACACAGTGATGTGATACATAAGCAAGCAAGGGGAATCAGAACTCACCCCTTATGCAGACTAACCATGATAGCATGGAATATAGATTTACAGCGCAATCTCAGTCTGCAGGCATTTTACATTCTGTCAGAACAAATCTGCGTGGCAAACAAGCTAAGCAGGGCCTAGGCAGGCCTTCATGAATAGAAACCTGAATCAGGTGGAATTCCAAGATTTGATTCCTCTGTGGTGAATTCCTCAGCCTTTTTGCTCCTCTCTAAACAATCAGCTGGCAAATTCCACACAAGAAGGCTTAGAAGACAAATGCCTTTTCATTCTCATGGATAAGAATTTTCCTGAATGCTTTTCTAACCTTTACACTGATTTACAAGGTTCTTCAGAAGATTCAGAAGGATTCGTTAAAGATCATTTTGGTTACTCCCTTCTAGCCCAGACAACAGCAGTTCTCCCTCCTTTTGGAATTGGCCATGGGAAATTGCCACAGACTTCCTCACAGACTGGATTTACTCACACAAGATCAGGGATGTTTGATACATCCTAACCATAAATGACTACAGTTCACTGCCTCAATGAAAGGGTCGTAATACCTTTAGGCACCTGTTTTCTGAAGACATGCATCAGGTACTAATGGAGCCAAGAAAGCCTGCTACTAGTAAATCATGTATAGGATTTTGGAAAAGGTTTGCTAGTTGGTGCCAATAAAACAACCAGCACCCATTCAGGGATAGTGTTTATCTAGTTTTACAGTATTTATATGAGTTACCATCCTCTGGCCTGTCTTACTCCTTTATCAAGATTCATTTGCTGGCCATTTCAGTATATCTGCTCATGGATTCCCTGCTTTCAATGTAATTTCATGTGAAAATGTTTTTGAAAGGGGTGCTACATAAGAAGCATCCCAGAAAACCACTGGCTCCTCCCTGTTATTTTAATTTTGTATTAGAGAAACTTATACTTGCTCTATTTGAACCAGCTCATCTGGGTGACTTGAGATAATTAACAAGAAAAACAGTTTTGTTGATTGCTCTGACCTCTGCAAGAAGAGTATCTGAGGTGCAAGCTATTATGGTGTGTCATCATTACCTCATATTTCACAGAGACAGGGTTTCTTTAGGAACTAATCCTTTTTTATGCCTCAAATGGTATCCATGTTTACTTTAAGCCAAACCATCCATCTTCCTGTTTTCTTTCCGGAACCAAAAATAAGGGGGAAAGGATACTTCATACCTTGGACATCCACAGACAACTCAGGGACTATCTTGACAGAACAAAATCTTTCAGAACTTCTGATCAATTATTCATTTCGTGTGAAGATAAGAAGTAGGGACAACTTGTTTCAAAGCAGACTTTTTACCAAATGGTTGTCTCAGGCTGTTCTCATTTGGTATTCCCACCATAACAAAACTATTTCAGGCAGGGTCAGCATTCATTCTGTGAGGGCTGTGGCTTCATCTATGGCTTTTTTTGAAAGAGTTGGACTATAGAAGTATTGTAAAAGAAGCAACTTGCTGTACTGCTCTGCAAAGTACTATAAATGTGGGTCTTTCTCCAGGGCTAGGTCAGGATTTGCTAGGACCATTCTCCAGAGGCTCCTGTGCCTTTCCCCTTCCACCTGCCAGTTGTTCTAAGCTATGTTAATCTAGCCATATAGTTAAGGCTACTGCAACAGTGATCAATATGAAGAACATAGTACAGTTGTCTAAGTAAACTTGCCATAACAGTAGATGTCCGTATGATCACCACTTCAGCAACTACTCCCTCACTCCATCCCCCTTGTTCTTTGGTGTGTTTTTATGCCAAGATGGGGATATGTATTTTTTCTTTTCCTAGCAATGTCCTCTCAGGGCTTAGCCTCCCTCTTTCAGTGGGCATGAAAACTCTGAAAGGCTTGGCACCCAAACCTGTCTTTTTAGTCAACTCAGCTCAAGCTGATTAATAGTTTAGGCATGTGGAACGTGCCCTGAGGCTTTGGAAGCTGTCCAACTATTTTATCCTATGTGGGATATAATCCCTATAGTTTGGGCTACTACAGTAGTGATTATTTATGTTTTTCTAAGTTTACTTGCACAACTGTACTTTTCTTTGCTTCTGTGGTATTTCTATTATTCAATTTCCTCAGTGCATGCCAAAAATACCTCATAATATATTCCTTAGGAATGTATCTCTGTTTTCTACATCATCATACACATCACATTTTAAAGTCTTGGCCAGCAGAAATTGTAACTTTTTTTTCTCTTGCCCACTAAGTAGGGCTATAAGCTTATTAACTCCCTGAGAATGTATAGCTTTTATTGAGTAATGTTATTTTTAGCAGCCTTCTTACTCTTTCCTCTCTCCTCCTCTACCCTACTCTAAGCTCTATCTAAGTGGTCCACTTTAATATTATCTTTTTCTTATTGCACCCCTCATCATCTATGTTCATTCTGCTACATCCCCTCCTTTCTTTCCTAATCTGCAAGCTCTACTTACTTCTTATTTTTTTCTTATGAATACCACAAATAAATTATGCATAGACACTAAATGATATGACAAATACTCTAATTATCCTATATAGGCAATCATTTCTTTTATATTTGTGCTACTATTATACTGAATTTAATTAGTTACTGTTAAGTGAAAGCAATCTATAACCACACTAATTATTTTTTTGTTATTTATTGTTGTATGTTATATTTTTGTATTATGGAATTTTTCTTCCCGGGCCTCCACTGAAAATGGGTTCTTTATGGCCCATTTGAACTTTCCCGGAAAACAAATGTCAAATAATAATAATAATAATAATAATAATAATAATAATAATAATAATACATTGTGACTGTAGGCCTGACGAGCCTTTGCAAACTCACATCTGTTTCACTTAGTAGTCTCTGAGACAAGAAATCTGATACCATTGCCAAAACAGGCTGACATGAAGACCTGATTCTTCCAAAGACTCTAAAGCAATCACTATTTTGCAGGTGTTGATGAAAATCCTTAATGCAGTTTCTTTAAAATGTGGCAAACAATACAAAAGTCAGTGGCACAGGAAGAAATCTGAGACATTTTGCCTAGACATTTTTCAGAGCAAGCAATGATTTCTGAGTGCTGTCATTCATAATAAAAGCAGATATTTAGCATTAGAGAGTAAGGCAAGACAGAAAGGAGAAAGCCCCACCAAAATACAGAATTATCTGTTTTGGCCCCCCCCATAAAAGCATTTTCAGTTAAAATAGAATAAAGAAGATAGTAATAGCTATTCAGAGAGCTATAGTGTTCCTTTAAGTACTGAATGCAATGTGGTGCCTTTAGAGTTTAACACATCTGAGACATGACACAGGACTTAAGTTTGCCTACTGTTGTTATACCTAAGAAGAGCTAAGTTATTAAAGGAAGAATGGCACTGTTGTCCTGTGACCACAATGCCATGAGATTTGTGCATTTTGTAATAGAAGCCATAGTCCATATACAAGTTCTATGTTTCTTTGAGTGAAATATGTATGTGTACTCTAATTGTCTTCAGAACCCCTTAAAAAATAAAATAATAAAAAACTCTACTCTACCATTGCAGCAGTTCTAAACCAGTTTCTGAAAATATTTTTATGCAATCAGAGGGCTGCCCACCTCTGATTCTTGATTTTGCCAGTAGAAAGTCTTATCCTTTACGGTCATCTTTTTCTATGAGCTTCCCTGCCAGTCCTGATAAACTAATTCTTACAACAATAGTTATATATATTAGCAATATTTGCAAATCAATATAAATGCCATGAAAATGGTTTGAGGTATGTGTTTTTGTATGTCACCTGAAGTTAGATGAAAAGATGCACAGAGTTGTCACTCATACCTTTTCGTCTGTCTGCTATGATACAAAACAGCAAAATATAATGAATATTTATTGTAAATATTAATAAAACAAATGCCAAATTCTAAAATATATCCAAAATAAATGTGCAGAGGTACTTACATGGCAGTACAAAAAAGCTTACAAATACAGGAATAGCTGTGTTGTCGATACCATGAGCCCATCATGTAGGGTTACAAAAATGTAAATATTTTTACAAAATATTTTCAGATATATGACATTTACATAATAAAAATGGAACACAAAAATCAGAATTACATTTTGACTTTTAAACTCATTGCCGCTATGAAGATGAGTTTCACCTCAATAGCACTGTGGTTTTAGGTTTGCCTGTGACACTCATGGTTTATGAGCTATGGTTTGAAAAAATCATTTCATCAGAACATTTCAAAACATGACAGGCATTCACATTAAAGTCTTCAGGGCATGAAGGACTAATTAGCCAATGCTGCTTAGGGCTGAAATATCTAATCATTTCATTTCAGAACATGGTCTGCAGGCTACTCTGAAGGAAGAACAATTAACTGTTTTATATCACATGATTTAAATAAACGTCTGAGTTTATTACATACAAACTGTTAAAAGAGACATGCAGCTCTTCATTTCAAATGTCCACACATGTTTTTTTATATGAATTACTTGGTTGCATATTATGTAGAGATAATCATAACATTGCCAGTTCTGTTAATGGCAAATGCTCTTTCTTTTGCTTGCAAATCAAATTGATTTCTACTTAACAGGATAACTACATATACTGAGCATGTTCTTCTGTTCTAATAAATAGTTATTTTACAGAGTATTTAAAGTGAAAGGCTGTTATCGGAAAATTACTTTAGAAACCTTGGCATCTGGAAATATTTGTTTCTAACCAAAAGTTTTACACACCATATATTGAATAAAGCATGTAGAAAGGGGTATAAAATTAAGTTACAGTTACTTACTGGTATTAAATTCTAGACCATAAATCTTTAAGGGTTGTGCCATGGATATACCTTTGGTAGTACTGTCAAAGTAGCAAATAAAATATCTAAATATTAATTAGATGCTGTGTGTGTGTGTGTGTGTGTGTGTGTGTGTGTGTGTGTGTGTGTGTGTGTGTGTGTGTGTATGTGCGCGAGCGTGTGCAAAGGGCTGTGGTAATAAGACTGCCTGGAGAGAGACGTGCTCATAGGTTCATAGGAAATTACTAGTCTAACAGCCCAACAGCCCTTACAAGCCTAGCAATATTTAGCAATATTTAACCAGAGTTTCCCAATTTTCAATAGCTAGGTACTGTATGACCCATGCTATTTTATCTCATACTGACTCCCTCTGTCCATGAGGGAGTAAATTTATGATTAGCCATCTGTAGAATATGTATGTGTGATGTACCTTTAAGAAGCATTTCCAAAAACAACACATGCATATGAATAGCAAGCACGTACTAGCTTCAGTGCCATTTTGAGAGTGCAGCCAGAGAATGAGCATGTATGAGTGTAATAGCTAGTTTGTTTATAAGTTTATCTAAGTTAAAGTTATTAAGCCTCAATCCTATGTTTGTACATAATAAAGCTGCTTGAATAGAACACATGAAGGCTCGTATATTTCATTCTGACTGGATGAGTGACATGGAACCAGGATTCCAGAGACTGCTTTTCAGAGCATTTTCAGAGATTTGTCAGATCCATGAAATTACAGAAAGGCACACAGGTATGCCTGCAAGTAATAAGGGCATAGTTTCAGCAGGTTCCAGAGCATATGTAGACTTCATGCAACATGTGGCTATCAGAAGCAGGCCTAAGCACATGGTATATGCCACCCCTGCAGGCTCCCCAAGGAGGACCCATAGTCTTCCAGCAAATTCTAAGACTAGTTCAGTTAAAAGAGCATGCTCAGTGCAGTACAAAGGTGAGTCAACAAAACCCAGATTTAGCTTTATTATTAACTGTCACAATTGAGTTGCCAGCAATGAGTCTAAAAGAGAAAAGTGCTTAGCATTTGGTCAGCAATGCCACAAGTGTAAAAAATGGAACCATTTTCAAATGTTTTGCAAATCAAGTAAACCTCATACAGTTGTAAAGAAGGGTAACTCAAAAAATCAAGCTGATCATATAGAGAGATGCAATTCTACTTTTTGCGTAGACAACATGTCAGAGGATAGGTGACAAGGTTGATGCTATGAATTTACTGGCAAAGAATGAAGTGTTTTGTACTTTCAAGATCAATGGTAAATCCACTAAGCTCAAAGTAGACACTGGTTCAAAGTGTAATGTTATGTCTACAGACACTTTTGCTAAGGTGACCAGTTGTGTGAAACTTGTTGCTTATGGAGGTGAAGAAATTCAAACCAAAGGCTCAGTAGTGCTTTCATGTTATTTGGCTAGGAACTGTTACAGCTTGTTATTCTATGTAGTCTGAAGACCTGTGCAGTCATTACTGGGTCTCAGAGACAGTTTGAGAATGAAAATGAGAAACAACGTAAAAAAACAGTGTCCAAACACCAAATGCTGTAGAAAAATTTAATAAAACCTCTAGCATCTCGGCAACAGCCTTCAAAGGAGAATACAAAATACATTCTAAAAAAACAGTATTTTATATGTTAGAACTAATTGAATGATTAATAATTAAACAATCAAATCTAATTAAATTTAATTAAATAAAAACCTTACAATTGCAATCTGCATTAATACCAGCGGGGTCAGAGTCTGTTATAGCTCATTATTTTATGTAGTCCAAAGACCTGTGCAGTCATTATTGGTTATCAGAGACAGTTTGAGAATTAATTTGCTTTCTTTTACCAACAAAGTTCAAGATATAAGCACATGTCCCAGTTCCAGCTTCACTAACACTATTTTCTCAGAGAATGCTGATGTTTTGGATGACAGGTTGGGCAAACTTCCAGGTTGTGTATTCCATGAAGTTAGAGCCAGAGGTCAGTCCAGTGGGCAGACCAGCAAGAAAAGTTCCGATAGCTATTCAGGATAAAGTCAAAGCTCAGTTGGATAAAATGGTGTAGCGGGTGTAATTTGTCCGGTTACAGAACTAACTAAATGAGTGTTGTCCATGGTAGCAGCTCACAAAAAAGGCTCAGATGAAATCAAAATATGCATTGACCCAAATGATTTGAACAAAGCATTAAAGAGACAGCATCATCCTATGTGTACACTTGAGGAAGTCATAGCCCTAATACCAAATGCCACTGTTTTTTTCTGTCTTGGTTGCAAAAGTTAATTTTGACAAGTGATGCTTGATCACATATCCTCATTACTGACTACTTTCAGTACCCCATTTGGAAGATATAGATTCCTCAGGATGCCATTTGGAATAAATTCTGCAAGTGAAGTCTTTCAGTGTGCAATGGAGCAATTTTTTTCAGGCTATCTTTGTGCCATAATAGTACATGATTTATTGGTTGGAGGCAATGGTGAAGCAGAGCATGACAGCAACCTTAAGAAAGTTCTAGACAGAGCATGTGAAGTGAACTTAAAGCTCAATCCTCTGAAGTGCAAATTCAGACTACCAGAAGTTACATATTTACTAGCACTGGCTTGTGACCAGATCCATCCAAGCAAGCAGCCATTCTTGAGAGGCAAGCACCAGATAACGTGCAAGCTCTACAACATTTTCTTGGTATGGCTAACTATTTCGGCAAGTTTATACCAGACTTCAATGAGTTGACAGCACCTTTCAGAGAGCTGACATGCACAAATGTTACATGGTCTTGGTTGGATCAGCACCAGAGAGCATTTGAAGACCTTAAGAAGAAAATTGTTACCCCACCTGCATTAAGATACTATGATGTCAATAAACCAGTCACTCTTTCCTAGCATGCTTCAAAATTTGGTCTTGGCGCAGTTAGTCTTCAAGAAGGCAGACCCGTAGCCTATGCATCTAGAACTTTTACTCAAACTGAAATGCAGTATGCTCAAATTGAGAAAGAACATTTGCAGTAGTATTTGCATGTTCAAAGTTTCATGATTATATCTGTGGTCAAGATATTCAGACTGAAACTGATCACCAACATCTAGTCACTATTTTAAAGAAGCCTATGCATCCAGGCCCAGCAAGATTACAAAAGAATGATCCTCAAATTGCAAAAGTACAACTTCAAAATGGTATATACAAAAGGCAAACTTCTTTATCTGGCTGATACCTTATCCAGATCGCCCAGAAATACAAAGGATCAGCTTGATGCAGAGAATTTTGACTTCAATTGTCATGGAAGTAAATAATTTTTCTAACATGAGACTTGATAAACTGAGTTATCATACAAAGATTGATCCAATTTTGCAAAAGCTCAACCACTACATTAATGTTCGATGGCTGTTAAAGCAATCTTGTGTACCACCTAAAGTGCAAACTTATTTTCCTTACAGAGATGAGATGTTGATGGAAGATGACATTATTTTCAAAGGTCCTAAAATTGTTTTTCCTGCTTCCTTACAATGTGAATATATCCAGATTTTGCATCATGGTCACCCAAGCTCCGAAACTACCAAAAGAAGGGCAAGAGGACTAGTATTTTGGCCTTCTCTAGTAAAAGACATTGATAAGGTAGTTTCCTGTTGTTCATAATGCAATAGTACTATTTGCAAAAAGAACAATTTCAGCTAAGTCAAGTTCCTAAACTAACTTGGTCAACAGCAGCCACTGATATATATGAGTGGAACAATTAGCATTACTTAGTGTTGCTAGACTGTTATTCAAACTGGTTTGAGATTGATTTACTACCTTACCTAATGTCCACTGCTGTTATTACCAAGTTGAAACATCATTTCTCAATCCATGATAGTCCACACAAAGTTATTTCTGACAAAGGTATCCAATTTACCAGTCAGTTGTTTCAGAAATTTACAAAAGAATGGGACTTTGTACATGTTTCTATTAGTCCAGAATATCCACAGTGAAATGGACTAGCTGAATGCACAGTACAGAGTGCAAAGCATTTACTGGAGAAGTCAAAGTGTGATAATACTGATGTCTTTTTGAACCTACTCAATCTAAGACACATACCCTGTGACAATATACTTGGCTTGCCTGCTCAGAGACTTCTATCTAGGCAAACCAGAACAACATTGCCTATCAGTTCCAGTTTGTTGAGACCTAAGGCTAAGAACAACAGAACAATTAGAGCCTAATTATTCAGAAAGCATTCTTTCCAGAAGTCCAGTTATGATAAATCAAGCAGATTTCATCATCCATTGAAAGAAGGAGAGACAGCGAGGAAACAAACAGAAAAAAGGCTTGACCAGATTGGTCAGGAAACAAGTATGTATGCAGAGCCCAGATTCTGTTTTGGGAAATCAGAGGGTGTGGTGTACAGGAGAAATTGTAGACATCTACTTCCTGTATCAGAACTGTTATAGCAGCATTATTCCTGTGATACAGATTCTAGATCTCAGAGCGATCCAGACAATGTTCCTGTTGCAGAACGTGTCTTGACTTCTACTTTCGTTTCTGATGATGTTCTTGATGTACCCAAAGTTGCACATTCATGAGAGATAATTCCAGTTGCTAAACCTAACTCTAATTTCTATGTCACATAGGTTCATAGGTAGGTACTAGGCTATCGGCCCAAGGGCCTAAGTAAGCCTAGCCAACAAGTTTCCCTGGCTTACACCATCCAAGAAAGTTATTTCCCTGTGCTACTGTCGAGCAGAGCCACAGAAGTGATCCTCAGGGTGTATTTCCTATTTCCCATCCACTCATCGAGATTTTTCTTGAAGAGTGCTAATAAGGAACCTTGCTTGACATAGATGGGTAGCTTGTTCCAGAGTATAGGAAGTCTCTGGGATAGGAATCTATCCCTCCAGCATGTCCTGTTTATTGTGGTGACAAGGTTTAGGTCCCTAGAGCGTGTAGCTCGAAGGGATTGGGATTTCTTTAGGTGTAACATGTCCAACAGCACTGGGTTTAACATAGCTTTATATGTTAGGCAGAGATCTCCTCAGAGTAGGCGATATGCTACAGAGTAAAGCTGGAGCTTTTTGAGATGGTCAGTGTAGGCCATCTGTTTGAGGCCAGTAATCCTCTTTGTGAGGTAGTTCTGTGGCCTTTCCAGCTGCTGCCGATGTCTTGTGAGGTGCATTCCAAAAGGGGCATTGTACTCTATAATGGGTCTAATGCGTGTCGAGTAAAGGGAAACAATGATCTCTTTTTTCCTGGATGAGAACCCTTTTATGATGAGGTGTGCCACATAGAAGGATTTCCTGACTACTGTGGTGATGTGATTATCAAAGGACAGAGTACTGTCCATCTGGGTCCCAAGGTCTCTTATCACACATTTGGGGTTAAGTAGACTGCCGTTTATGTGGTAGTTCATGAGTATAGAGTTTTTACCAAAGGGGATAACAATGCACTTTTTGGTATTGAGCTTGAGGCCATGCCTCTGACACCAGGCATCTGACTCAGTGAGGTCCTTCTGTAGGATGTCCACATCATTTGGGGACTTGACTATGGCTCCTAGTTTGCAGTCATCTGCGAACTTCATTAGCCAGAGGCCTTCTGTGTTAGCCTGTACTTCAGAGAAGTAGATATCAAACAGAAGAGGTCCCAGGACTGAACCCTGTAGTACTCCACTTGTCACTGGTTTGAAGTCAGATTTGGAGTTTGCAACTTTTACAGTGTGGATTCTGTCAGTGAGCCAGTTGACAACCCATCTTGTGACGTAGGGATTTATACCTAGTTTAGTGAGTTTAGCTATAATTCCAGAATGGGGGATGGTGACAAATGCCTTGGCGAGGTCAAGATAGGATGTGTGAACCACCTTACCCTCATCTACAGCTTTGGTGACTGCCTCAAAGAAGTCGATCAGGTTCAGAAGGCATGATCTGCCTTTCACAAACCTGAACTGGGTGGGGTCCAGGGTTTGGAGGTTATCAATGTCTTTGTTTATGAGTTCCATGATGATACGTTCCATGGCCTTGCAGACCAGGCTCTTCAGATTAATAGGGCGATAGTTCCCAGGATCAGTGGTGGCTCCCCCTTTGTGGAGTGGGATAACTGTGGCTGTGTGCCATTCATTGGGCACAAAGCCTGACGTGAGACTATGATTGAACATGATTTGGTTGTATTTTCAGACCTAGTGTGAAATACACAGCAACCTGGACATAGTTACATATATGTATATAGTTCTGTATAATTGCATGGCAAAGAATCATTTGTATCAATTACATGTCATTTAATGTCATCAATATTGCATGACTCATTTCTCAAAGAAGGAGGATGTAGAATATGTATGTGTGTTTTACCTTTAAGAAGCATTTCCAAGGGCTGCACGTGCATATAAATAGCAAGCATATGCTAGCTTCAGTGCCATTTGGAGAGTGCAGCCAGAGAGTGAGCATGTATGAGTGCAATAGCTAGTTTGTTTATAAGTTTATCTAAGTTAAAGTTAATAAGCCTCAGTCCTGATGTGTTTGTACATAATAAAGCTGCTTGAACAGAAGCCACGAAGGCTCATCTATTTTATCCTGACTGGATGAGTGACACAATCCATTGATCTAAGTTGCACTTGAAGAGGGTCATGGAAGGGCTTTGTTTCATGGGAGTGAGAAGCTTATTCCAGAGAAAGAGTAGTCTCTGAGAGACATATCTATTTCTCCAATATGATTTATTCATGTCAGAGGCTAGGTTATGATCTTTGAAGTGAGTGATCCTTATGCAGTTTGATTTATGAATGTGTAAGATTGCCATCATAGCCAGATCAGAGACTGCCTTGCAGGCCAGACACAGATCTCAGTAGTCTGTAGGAGATGGAATACAGTGATGGGCCTTTCGATCTTTCCATGTAGGACTTGTTTTTTATACCCTGTATCTTCCTACTGAGAAACTTTTGGGGTCACTCTAGCTGTTGTAGATGTTTGGTGAGGTATATTCAAAAGGGTGCATTGCACTCAATTATTAGTCTGATGAGGGGTGAGTACAATGGAATTATAATGTCCTTTGACCTAGATGCCATGCCTTTACTTATGAGTTGTGCCATGTAGAAGGACTTTCTCTCCACTGTGGACACATGGTGGTTGAAGTTATGATTACTATCAACCTGAGTATCCAGATCACATACCACTGGGTCTACCCTTAGGAGGGTGCTGTCTATACTGTAATTAGCTGGGGTATTTGCTTTCCCAAAGGGAATAATTATGCATTTTTTTGCATTTAGTTTCAATTCATGGCTCTGGCACCAATCATTTGTTTGCATTAATACTTTTAACAGTATGTCAGTATTAGTCAGGGATTCAATGATTGTCCCCAATTTGCAGTCATCGGTCAGCCAAAGGCCATCTACATGTGCCTTGACTTCTGAGAAATAAATACTGAACAGGAGAGGCCTAGTACAGAACCCTGTGGTACGCAGCTCATGACTGGGCTCTTGCTAGAGGTGAATTAACCCACTTTGACAGTATGTGTCTTGTCAGTAAGCTGTTAGGCTACCTACCTGGTGATGTAGGGGTTTATGCCCAGTTGAGAGAGTTTCTCTGTAATACCTGAGTGGGGAACTGTGTCAAATGCCTTGGTCAGGTCTATGGCCTTGGTGACCTTCTTGAAGAAGTCAAAAACATTTATTAGACATGATCCACCCTTTATAAATCTGAACTGGATTGGGTCTAGAATCTGGAGATGTACTTGTTCATAAGCTCCATGGTGATTCTTTCCATGGCCTTACAGATAAGGCTAGTCAAGCTTATGTGTCTATAATTCCCTGAGAAAGGTTGATGGTCCTCCATTGTGCAGGGGAATGACTGTTGCTGTGCTCCATTCTGATGGAACATGGTCTGTCTGGAGGCTATGGTTAAATAGGGATCTGAGAGGCTCTGGTAGGTCATTTATTTATTATTATCTATTTAACATTTGTTTACTGGGAAAGTCTGACTGGGACAGAGCCCATTTGCAGTGGAGGCCTAAGGAGAAACATTCCAGATGCATGTGTTTGAAATGTGGGAGGAAACCGGAGCACTCAGAGGAAACCCACATGAATGCAGGCAGGACATGCAAACTCCACACAAAAGGTACTCCAGCTGAGAATCAAACTGCAGAACCTTTTGCTGTGAGGTGACAACACTAACCACTGCACCACTGAGCTGCCCAAGCTATTTAAAAAGCAACCTGGGATGTTGTCATGGCCAGCTGATGCCATGTTTTTAGCCTTAGATAGTGCAGAATGACCTGTGGGGACAGAGGGGTGATGTTTGATCCAAATCTGTCAGCTAGTAGGTTGGCTATTTCCTCCAGCTGAGTATGGGTGGTGCCCTCCACAGCCATCTCTGTGCAAAGCTGACTATTCTCCTTAAGTTTCAGACATCGTTAAAAAATGCTTTATGATTTTCCTTGGCTAGGGAGGCTATTTTTCCATCATAATTTGCTTCTGAGGACTTGACCAGATCTCTAATTTATTTGTTTAAACTAGTGAGGGATTTCTTCTTCTGCTGAACCTGTTCCTGCTTATTTTGGGGCATTAATTTATTTATTTTTTTTGTTGTATAGCCTGTTTATACCAGGGGTCCACCAGGGTGGCTTGTTTTCCAGGCAAGACCTAAGTTTAATCCGGTCCAGTACTGTCAATTCTATACATCTGCATTATACCTCTGCACAGGATTTTGTTTTCTGGGTTCAGGTGAGCTTTGAAATTTCTTAAGCCATCACTTAGTAGGAGATAATTTGTCTTGGAGAAATTCTGTAGCATTAAAACTGATATTTGAATAACACTACCTTGATAAGACAGAATTATATAAGGAAGACCTTCCTATGACAGGATGAGGTGGTAGGCTGTTTGCTACTTTTAAAATCTGCCAGCTTCCTGGACTGATTGGACAGCATTTCAAATAATTAAAACAAATTGCATTGTATAAATCAAACACTTGATTATAGGATGTTTGGTATTTTTGAAAACTAGTCAGTCTCCTAAACTGTCCTCACAGATTTTCCCAAGTCAGCTAGTGTTAGTACAACTCATATTTCATCCCTGCATAAATAAAGTATTCCTAAAAGGAAAATGATTTAAATTAATTGTACAAGTAATCTATATGGGTGTCCTGCATATGGCAGCAAAATATGTTATCTGATGTTGTCTGTGTTTCTTATCCACTGCAGTTAAGGATAACTACATCTGTTACTGTTAGAAATGATGTAATTAATATGGCAATGGAATGAACTGTTATAGCATCTGGGTTCAGGTCTTTGCCTGGAAATTGCGTGTCTACCATTTCAAGTTTGTGTGCAAATGAAATCAACTCGTAGGCTGTTAAAATAATATAATTAAATACTTAAGAACTGCATCTAAATCGAAAAACAGCAATCATTTACACAATATTATGAGCCATAGTATTATATATCCCATTGTAGTTTAACTAACTCTCTTATAAATCGGATGCAAGAATGTTTAATTGCTTAGTTCACGTTCAGACTGTGATTCTTTAATGTAATCTAGTGGGTGATTAAAACATAACAGAGGATTATGATCGGATCAACAATCAGAACCTGCTTATTATGTGTTTGAGACATGGATGTCAAGAAACTCACTCAAGGGGTGAATCTTGGCTTCCATGTCGGGAACACATAATTAAAGGTTATGATCGGAGACCTGATCAAAATTCTTTGTAGTGCATGGAGCTTTTTATGCATCATGTACTACTAGTTACAGAAAAAAAAGTGCTAAGTGCTAAAACAGTGTAACACAGTCTGGTATGCTTACACTCAACTTGCTATTACTGTGAACTGTCCACATTTTCGGAGAATGTCCAGATTTTTACCTCTTTGGTCTGTTCCTAATAAAATCTGTTGTTTTGGACAAATTACTGAAGAGTGATTTCACAAAATAATGACATACATTTGAGTCTTATACTTTGTATCTTGCAGAAAATGCAGGCAAGCACATATCCTGTTATTCTAGCTACTTTCTAAGTTTATAACAGGAATTCAGTCGTGAAGGACTGCTCTACTGTTACTTAATAATACGAAGTTACCAGTATACTCAGTAGGCACAAATCTGTTTTGTATTCTGCTGTTGCCTTTGCTGGTCAGAACTGGCAGATTTCACTGCCTAGTGGGAAACCAGACCTTAAAAAGTTAAGCAGAGCATGCTATAGTAATGCTTGACTGATGTGTCTTTTTCCAGATATCAGAGCATAAACACCATAACTCATGTACTACATACAAGTTATGTAGCATGTTCATAATAAATATTCCATTTAGCTGAAAAAAGCAGCAGCTGAGATAAATGTAAAACTGCTAGTGGTAGTAATCACTAAAACTGTCAAATGAATAAAACCACTTAAATATGTAAAAGCTTAATGTTATTAGATACTTAGGTTCATAGGTTCAAAGGTGATTATTAGGCTAATGGTGGCCTTTTTAAGCCTAGCCTTGCTTCCCAAATGTATCTGGCAGGATGAATCTCTAGGGTTATTATATGAGGTACATACAGACCTGGGCATGGGTGGTCAAGTATTTGCAGTGGTCCAAGTTACACTTGAACTGGTTCAGGGACGATCTCTTCTTGACATGGTTGGGAAGCCTGTTCCAGAAAAGAGGTACTCTCTGAGACACATAACTATTCCTCCAGGGTGTCCTATTTATGCTGCAGACAATGTTTGGGTCCCTAGATCAGGTAATTATGATGACATTTATTTTGTAAATGTGCAATAGGTCCATCAGAGTGAGATTTGAGGATGCTTTTTAGGCTAGACACAGATCACCTCTCCGCACCCTATAAGATACTGAGTAAAGGGATAAGGCTTTGAGGTGGTCTGCATAGGACATGTTGTTTATGCCCTGTATTCTTTTTATGAGGAATGTCTGCAGATGCTGCAGTTGTTGCATATGCCTAGTTAGGTGCCTACTGAAAGGAGAATTGTACTCTGTGATTGGTCTGATGTTGGACAAGTATAGTAGAACAATAACATCCGTGGACCTAGACACCATACTGTTGCATAAAAGTTGTGTAATATGCAAAGATTTCCTTACCATCATAGAAACATGATGGTCAAAGGCCAGGTTGCTATCTACATGCATTTCCAGATTCCTGACCACTGGGTCTACTCTTAGGGATGTATTGTCCATATGATAGTTCCCATGGATAGCCATCTTCCCAAAGGATACTATTATGCAGTTCTTGGCACTGAATTTTAGACCATGACTCTGGCATCAGTCTTTTTGTCTGTGTCAGGCCTTTGTAGCAGATATTATTGTCACTAGGGGATTGTGCAACTGCACCCATTTTGCATACATCTGCAAACTTAGATCTTGATGTTTGTTGGCCTTGTATCCCAGAGACTACCCCATCTCTGGAACAGCCTCCTCATCAATAGGAAGAAGAGTTCTTCCCTAACCCAGTTCAAGTGTAACTTGGACAATTGGATGGTGAACAGGAAATTAATCCCTGGTTTGGCACCTATGTCTCTAATGGACACAGACAGCCTGTAAATAGTTTGTTTCCCAGGCCCCTCCTTGTAAATGTTTCATCTCCAAAGCTCCTGCTTACATTTATCAAGGTTATCAGAGCTTGTCAGAGATTTGGGATGCATGGCTAGGCTTAAAGAGGCCTGTGCGGTCATTAGCCTAGTATGCACTTATGAACCTTTGAAGCTATAAGGGGGACCTATGGCCTACAACAATATGGTATGGCACTTTGCTTGTGGTAATTTAGACAAGGAGGAACTCAAGCACATTGAGTCTTGAGGTGTGTGTTTTTAATGAAAACTGAGACACCTCCACCTTTTGTTCCTTCCTGTGCAGTAAGTGATATAAATGTGTGAAAGGTATTATAGCCCTGCACTGCCAGGGTGCTCTCCATGGCTCTAAACCATATCTTAGTAACTACACATTTGTCTACACTCTGCAGGGTGAGTAGAGCTTTCAGGGAGTGGAGTTTTGGTACTGAGCTGTAATACCTCCAGAGTTTTGGGGGTTGGTTTTGCTATGTCAAAAGCTTTTATAGATTGATGATGTCTAGAAAAGTCACTATGGGGTGGACAAAGTTTTAAACAATATTCAAAAGCCCAGATGGGATAGGTGCAGACCATCCCTGGCAAAGCAGAGTGGTCTCCCAACCATATGCTGCCAAACTGACAAATATTTTACCCCCTTTGAATGACAACAAAATCTATGCCAGCTATTAAAGTCAATTATT
Organism: Protopterus annectens; assembly: GCF_019279795.1. Taxonomy (NCBI): domain Eukaryota; kingdom Metazoa; phylum Chordata; order Ceratodontiformes; family Protopteridae; genus Protopterus; species Protopterus annectens. The sequence continues at coordinate 145,370,603 of NC_056730.1, forward strand.
TTCTGTCCATATTGTGGCAACATTCTTGGAAAAGGTAAAATGTTGCTCAATGATAGGTTCATACCAGCCTGGGACACATAGTCTGAGATGGCCATCATGTCTCTCTTCATATAATCTGTGGAGGCACATCCATATGGACTATGGCTGATTCATACCTGTACTTGTAGTTCAACAACCTGAGTGTGTCCATGGCCTGGTAGACTCTAACACTTGATAGTCAACTGCCCGTGACTGTCTCTCCTTACTCAGTCTGGTGAGTGGCACATATGTGTGTTTCACAATGGAGTGTCCTATGACCAAAATATTGAGCTGTGTGATGAGTTGTCATTCATTGGTAAAAAATATATTTGTGAGTACCACAAATGAATGACCATAAAAGGGCAAATAAAGAAATGATTGACTGCACATTTGTGAAAATTGGATTTGGTTAAATTCAAGCTCCATATAGTTTAGGTATGTAGGAGTGTGTAGGTAAAGGAATGGTTTACTGAATAGGTGGCGGCTTTGAAAATGTGCAAGCCTGAATTACAACAAGCAGTGTGCATGTGTAAGTATTTTCAGGTTAGAGTTGGGATTGGTGTTATGTAAAGAGATAGATTTAGTGTTGTCCCTGAATGGTGCGGTGGGTGTTCTGTGTCCTATTGTCTTGATTAGTAGTACTGTTAGGGAAAGGGGTTTTAGTAATGCAGTTTGAGGGGTTAGGGTTGGCGTAGGGGTAGGATTAGGATTAGGGTTAACACACATGAGTATGATGATGCAGGGGCCCAAAGCTCTCAGGAAGTTGAGTGCTAAACCCCAAGAGCTAAAATGTAGGTATAAGGTTCCAGTTTATTAGGTAAAAGAGCATACAGGAATGAAAGGAGAGAGTCTGAACCCTCTAGAAGAATGATCAGAGAAAGGGCGGCAGAGAGAAAATAATGCATGTCTGTCTGGGAAGACTTGTGAGACTGAAGAAAGCTATTAGAATAAACACTTCACAATTGCAATACCACATTCCTTCTAAAACAGGCATTATACTTTGAGAGATCATCTTTTTAAATATCCTGGGTTTAAAGGGTTAAAGCTAAAGGTCCATTTGAGATATCTATCATCTGTATCAATATCTATATAGATGTAGACATAAATATAGATATACAGATGAATATACAAATATACAAAGCTTATAAACAATATTTCATTTAAAGCCATTTTCTACTTGAAAGACTTGGGGAAATTCTTAAAAAGTTAAAAAAGGATTCACTGACTAGACGTATAATCATTCCCATCACATAATCCCTCATTATATGTATATTATATTATATTATATGAAAATTTGAAGGATTATCAGGTACTATCTTTATTTTACAGCAAAAATTGCAGTATTAAATGAATATGTCATGTTGTTTGCAAGAACAACATAAAGCTTTGAGTAAACCTGATGAATAGCATCATAATAGTATAGTCATATGTTTTTGTGTCTTTTGGCTTTTCCCGGTTAGGGGTCGCCACAGTGGAACTCCAGTCCGCTAATGATTGGCAGTACATTTTTAAGTGCTGAGTTGCCGGCATTGACGCACAACCTTCAACGAAGGTACACCCATTCACACATGTCTCCACACAGAAGACGCTGTAGCTGAGAATCGAGCAGGACACCATCTTACTGTGAGGCGACAACGCTACAGCAGCACCACCACCACAGTATATACTAGTGTAGTCATATAATAATAATAATATCTATTGTGACGAATGAGTAATATGGTCAGGGGGCTAAAGAGATAAAATCAAATTATGGGCATACAAAGAGGGCCTTAGACACCAAGCTAACTTTGCAGATTCTATATTATATTGTCGAAACAGCATTACAGTGAATGCCGTTTCAACAACACATAAAGAGTGAAATTCCAAAACAGCGAAAGCTCAGGTTAGCGATTGTTTTCCTAGGGAAAAAATTTACTTGGCCTGAGCATAACATTGCCCTTTACCCCACTGTAGTGCAATCTCAGAGTTGGTATATTTCGTTATGGGGGTGTGGGGGGCAAAGCCCCCCCCCAGTTTGAAATGTTTTAACTGGTGTGTTGTGTATTGTTGGTCTACCAATTTTTTTCCCTAGGAAAAAAATCGGTGACCTGGGATTTCACTGTTTTTGAATTTCGCTCTTTATGTGTCGTCAAAACAGCATTCACTGTAATGCTGTTTTGACAATATAATATAGACCCAACTTTACATACTAGGGAATTAATATAGGGATCGTGATGTATGCAATAGATCCTTGGTGCTGCCTCAAATATTGGATGCATGTTATTTAAGCAGGCACTGTGATGTCTCTAAATGTATGTTTGACCAAAAAAATCTACCTTGCTGTCCATAAATACCCATTAAGGTGCTGCACATAGAAAAAATGACCAATGTGAATATGGTTTTAAGAAAGCATGTGCTTCTAGCATGTACCTATTTTGATAATGAATTGGTATGTTCCAATCCACATTAGTTTAGTAGATAGTTCCATTATGTGCAATTTCAAAAAATGAGAAAGGCAAGAAAGTGGAAGTCAATAACTGTAGCTCTGTCTATAAATATCATCGTATATTTTATGGTGTAGCATTAACAAAGTAGAAATTAATCAAAGCAGTACATGTAGGCAACATTGTAGGTTACAATAGTCAGAGGATATTGCAAACAGTCATGTTAGTGACAGAAATGTTAAATATAGGTAAGGTAGATTTTAAATTATTTAATGAGGAGCTTTTGATCAAGTTGGAGAGGGCAGGAATCATATAATGGATGTATTAAGAAAATGCAGTCACCCAAAAGGTTTTCTACAGAAAAATATTTTAGAAGAGGTGAGATACCAGAAAGTAGTAGAATCCAGGACAGAAGAAGAAGAAAAGCTAATGGACATTTTTGACAAGCATGTACTTTAAGCTGAGTATTGCACGCAGTGGCCTTAGAGACATTAATAGGAAATATAGTATATAAATTAATTATTAAATAGATTTCTGTAGAGCAGCTAGAGATTAAAATAATGGTTTAGGCTAATGATATAATAATTATATGCTTTAAAAGGAAGAGGATTGAAAAAACAATAAGGAAGCATCAGGGTTACAGATAAGGAAGGAAAAGTGCAGGGAGTTAAGGCGAATGAGTGTACGTAATGAAAGAACAGACAATCAAATAAGATAGGAAACGAAGTTCAAAAGAGGGCAAAAATATAGTGAATGCAGTTTCACATGGATTTTTATAAGTGGAAGAGTAAAATAACGAAGCAGACTCAGTAACAAAAGAAGGAAATGGTTTAAATAACAATGGATAAGGCTGAAGCAACTGAAATATTCATTCTAACAATGATTAATTATCTAAGTTTTCCTTTTCTCTGCCACATTAACTAAGTTACTTGCATTATGTTTTAATAGACAATGGAAGAGTAAGATTAACTCATTTAAGAGGAATATTATCAGCCATTGTCAAAACTGGTACTTAAGGTATGCCAAACCTATGGCTGAATGTAAAGATAATTGCCTAGTGGCTGCTTGAAAAGAATTTTAGTGAAAAAAAAGAAATGTGCAAACAATGATAATAAGAGTGGTATGAGAACGTCACTAATAAATGAAAACATATACACCAGTGCCCTTTAGGAACCTTCCAGAAATGCATATGTAATACTTTTTGGGTGGAAAAAATGGCATTCATAGAAGAAGAGTTAAGTCAAGATACCAGAAAGGTAACAGAGATAAAATGTTATAAAACAAATATTTAGAAAGGTAGAAGGCAGGAAGAGCTAAACTTATCAAATGAAAATCCTCTACCAGATTATATTTAAGGTGGGTTCCTATTATATTATCAAAGACGCAATCCTTCGAATGTGTCTTGATCGAACTTGAAAGCACGAAACAGCAAAATAGCAAAATGGCATATAAGCGATTTCTTTCCCTGGGAAAGTGTAGTGCGATCTTGGAATTGGTATATTTAACTGGGGGGGAGGGTGAAGCCCCCCCCACTTTATGTAATGGGCCGGATTCACGAAGGCTTGCACGGAGTCTAAGAGTAGTGTAAGACTCCATGCAGCCTTCGCAATCCAGGAACAGCCCAAAGTCCGTGTAAGAGACAAGCTAAAACGGCTCTTACACGGAGTGGGCGTGGATAAGCTAATTACCTCACTTGCAGCCGAATAGCATGCAAATGAGGATGATTAGCGATCCAGGAAGCCCAGAACAGCCCGTGTAAGAGCCGTTTTAGCTGCAGAAATGTACTCAGTTGACAACTGAGTACGTTTCTGCAAACGCAATGGAGCCATGTCAGCTCCAAATAAAGGGTGCATATGTGTCAGGCAGCATGCCAATGGCCAAATATGTGGCCATTGGCAAGGTAACCTGATGCAAATATCTTAAAAATATAATTTTTTTTTTTCGGCGATCGCCGATGTTTAAACCCAGCGCAGCCCCGCGCAAACAGGCTGCGCTGTATAAAACATAAAAACGAAGGTTATAAACCCACAAATGTGGGTTTTATGCAATACATGGAATGTCAATGCAGGGACCAGCAGACCAAAACCAACATGGCCACCATGTAGTGGTTGCAAAGGGGGGAAGCTGAGTCTAAGACATGTGACTAAGCATTAGTAGGCAATCTGATGCAAATGAGTGTTAGGATACTGAATTCCACCGTCACGTAGCAAATGAGCACAGTCTGAGTAGTGTAAGAGATACAGAAGGGGGAGGAACAGAGTATGAGATAGGTGACATCACAGGGGGGAATGGTAGAAAGAAATGCAGTTCATTGGAGGTCAGAGTTACATGACAGATGTCAGACAGATATCATGGAAAGACGTGTGCCACTAGATAAGCATGAGAAAGTCAAGAAATGGAAGGTGTACACTGTTGCCTACACCCAAGTTTCTTGCTGGGCGTGCATGCGCATGTGTGGGCGCCATGAAGCGCAAGTAGGGCAGTATGCGTGCGTGTAAGGCAGACTGAGCATGTGGGAGCGTGTTGGGAGATGTTTAACACTGTTTGCACGGGTGTGCACGCGTTTTAACCCGAATAAGCAGATTCTGAACCGTGTAAGCATTTGTGCGCGCGTGTAAGCCACTGTGAGCGTGTTTCTGCTGGTTTGCACACGGCTCCTCCCTCAGGAAACAGAGAGGAAAAAGGAAGCAACAGATTTAGAAGGAAGCTAGCAGGGAATACTGCTGGAGCTAGCAGGTGAAAACAATTAGAAGCAGGCAATTACACAGGCAGAATAGTAGCCCAGCCCAGCACTTAAAACTCTGCAAACAGCAGTGCAGGATGTTTCTCTCAAGAGACACTGCAAGACAGGAGTTAAGTTATTAGAAGTGAAAACTGAAAAAGCTGAACTCAGAGCAGAAATGTTAGGGGCTGCCATAGCTGTCATAATGAGACATAGGCGACTTGCTGAGGGTGGTGACAATGCAGATGGTGCCAGACAACCCACAGTGAGGAGACGGAGAAGAGTGTACAGGCCCAGGGTCACCTACCATGGGTTACATGAGCTGGAGATAGTAGAGCGCTATAGAGTGGACAGAGACCTCCTGCAGCAAATAGTGGAGCTGTGCAGGCCACGCCTCACACACAGAACCAACAGAGGGGAACCCATCCCAGTGGAAATCAAGGTATGTGTTGGCCTAAAAATACTAGCAACAGGTACCTTCCAGAGACCAACTGGTGATATGATGGGGATATCACAGGCATCAGCCTCCAGGGTACTGCACCAGTTCCTGGATGTCATGTCAGCACATGTCGGTGATCATGTATATTTCCCCAATGCCCGTGAGGTATTGGCCAGCAATATGCGTCTCTTCCAGCAAATAGTGGAATACCCTGAGGTAGTGGGTGCAATAGACTGCACGCACATATGCATCAAAGCACCAGCCGGTGAGCGGGGTAGGGCATACATCAACCGCAAGGGCTTCCCCTCCATCAACTGCCAGGTCGTGTGTGATGCCCAGGGCATAATAATGAATGTGTGTGCTGGCTGTCCTGGGAGCTACCATGATTCCCACATCTGGCATTTGACGCAGCTGTACCAGACATTTGCCAATGGGGACATCCCACATGGACACCTAGTGGGGGATGCAGGTTATGCACTGGAGCCGTGGCTGATGACACCCATCAGAAACGCACACACACCTGAACAGGAACACCATAATGAGGCACACGCACAAACACGTAATGTAATAGAGCGTGTGTTTGGGCTGCTCAAGTCACGGTTCCGGTGTCTGGACACATCTGGTGGGGCCTTGCAGTACTCACCGACTACATGTACCCAAATTGTCATGGTATGTGCTATGCTACATAATATGATCTTGTGAAAACAGCTGCAGCAGGACCAGCATAGGGCTGGGCCAAACAGCCCCCCACCATTGCCAAGGCCATCACAGGCAGAGCGTGACTCGGAGGAGGAACAACCTGAGCCTGCCCCAGTAGGCAGAAGGAGGCGTGCCCAGTATGCCCTGGCCTTGGCAAAGAGGCAACGCATAGCACATACACTGGCTCAGTAGGAACCCTGGGAATGATACCCCTCTGACTCACTCAAATAATAACATGGATGCCTACAATGACATGACCTGCTCACAAACATGTACAGGGAAGTGTAATATGCACATCCGACAGAGGCAGCCCTGCAGCACCACCTGAGGCATGAATGCCATGTGTTAAGTAATGTAACACCATATACTATATGCACACCTGAGGACCCTGACTAACATCCTACCCTCACCAAGCATCATGCCACAATATGACAATGAGATGATCAAGTGCAATAATTGACTGAAGTATCGCAGTTAGTCAAAGGGGATCCAATGTGTGCCAGTCATGGATGACATGCTGAGCATGACATGATGCTCCACCTGCTAGAACTGGCGTGCACCTATCAGTGCAGGCCGTATGGATACTGGCAAAGGCTGTTGTTACCCACAGTGTGCCCTGAATAGGTAAGGCTCAAAACACAAACCCATCTCCATAGGTATCAGAAGGGATAAGAATAAGATAAGGGATAAGTCGAAACAGCAAGATGCATGCAGTCTAAACCCACCCAGTATGGAGAATGTTGATATCTGCGCTGTAACAGAAAACTGAGTCAAGGCTCACAACAGCACCCTAACACTACCAGGTTACACCTCATACTGTGCTGTACAGCCTCAAAACATGGAACAAGCTACAAAAGGAGGGTGACTAGCAAGAATTGTCAAGGATAACCACACCCCCATGTTGGTACCACAACAAGAAGCAGCATGGACTAGCCATGGTCAAGTAACAGTGGCTAAAACTGCCCCCCAGTTTATAGCCTGCTAAAGACTACTATCCCAACACCAGGAACTGCACCTGGCCTATGCTGGAATACATGAATATATCAAGTCCTCCAAACCACATTATATTGGGTGACTGAAAATACCCAGACATAGACTGGGAGCATTATACTAGCTCCAACAGTGTAGGACAAAACTTCATAGAATCCATAAACCAAAAGGCCCAGGAACAATGTACCACTCCCACAAGAGGGGTAAGCATACTGGATGTGATAATCAGCAACATGGGTACTGGATGGCAAGACAAGAAGTGTATTGCTCACTGGTAAAACCAGACCATAGAGTAATCACACTGGATATACAAATCCTGACCACAGTCCCTGGCCAGAAAACCACAGTGGAAAACATGTGTAAAGCAATATTTGCACTCCTCCAAACTGATGTTGAATCCATTAAAGGTCCTGTGCAGGTGCAAAATATGGGCCACACCTCAGAACCTGTAATACAGCCATTCCATGAACACTGCCAGGAATGCTTGGATTATGCAATCCTAAATTAAAACAAGACACAATGCCATACACGCAGGCATTTGGCATGGTGGACACCAGCCATAACCAAACCATGCAAGAGAATGAGGAAGCTACTACATGATAGAGCAAACATAAACAATGAAGTAATCACTGATCAGTAGTATGGCAATAAAATCTGTCCACACATACAATCCACTAAGGCCAGCCACAACAAGTTGAATCTGTGAATCCTGAGGCAATGTTACACCTGCCCCAAGTACACAGACAACCCCCAACTCCACCCAAGAAATACAAATATATGTGAGAGATGCAACCATCTATCCAAACTGGAGGCTGAGCTCCCTCAACTCAGTACTCCCAAAACTAGTCAGGAGGAGAAGGTAACCACACACACCACAAACACAGTCCCACATAGACCTATCACAACTGCAAACCAAACACATAAACACATAAACACAGAAAAACATTCCCGGAGGCACAAATTACAAACACAGCACACCAACAGAGGCCTCTAAAGCAGACACCCAATCAAACAACCTCCAAACATAGCACATGCAACACATAGTACACAAAGCTGGTGTGCCAAACAGTCACAGGCCAGAAGGAGAAACAACATGCCTGATACAGTTGTAATAGGTGACTCCATAGTCAGACACACTGCTGTCCCGCACACCAGACTGAACAAGGGAAAGGGTACAGTAAGCTGCCTGTAGGCTACCACAATACACCACATAACAGAAGTATGCAGGTCACTCCAAAGCAAGTAGAAATATGATGCAGTCATAGTACATGCTGGTGTGAATGACCTGAGATGTACCTCCTAGACTACATGAAAAGAGACATAGATGAGCTCTCTGATTATGTAGTCCAGGCTGGTATGACACTCACCGTTTGCAGCATCCTACCCTTACCAAGAATAATGCCACAGTACGAACACGGAATGATCAGTCATAGCAAGTGGCACACTTACTGGTGTCATTCCAAGGGGATCCAATGTCTGTCTGCTTGGGATGTCATGCTTGACAAGCCACGCAGCTGTTCTTGGGATGGCTTGCACCTGTTACCCCTGGGCGTCTGGATATTGGATAAGGCCTTTGCCACCTCCATAGAGCCATTTGTAGGCAAGGCTGAAAAGACTAACCCACCACCCTAGAAAACATAAGTGGAAAGAAACATAAGGGTAATGCTGACCAATGCCAGATGTGTAAACCCCAATATGCATGCTCCCAAGGCCATCCCCAGTACAGAGAACATCGATGTCTGTGCAGTGACAGAAACCTGCTGCAAGCCTCCTGACAGCACACCAGCAGTACCAGCTTATACCACATATCATGTGTCATGGCCCCAAAACCTGGAACAAAACATAAAAGGAGGGTGAGTATCCATATTCAGCACAGACACCAATATGTCCAGGTAACTGACAATGCACAAGGCATTGGAGTCCACCCATGTGCAACTAACTGTAGGCAAGACTGCTGTACAGTCTGTAGCATGCTACAGACCACACTCTCACACACAGGAACCCCACCCAGCCGTCCTGAAGACACTGGACAGTATGAATGTCCCACCAAATACCAAACAAGGTACCACAAATTACCACATAGGTGGTAAACCATTATGTATAGAAGGAGTAATCAGGGACCTAGCGACACAAGTGGACAGTAACCTGTTATGTGACACCCACATTGCCAATGTGGCTAGGAAGACTGTCTACATTTGACACCGTATCAGGAAAGGATTCACATCTACGTCAACAGAGGTCATTGTGCCCCTATACTGTTCTCTTATCACACCCATAATCTAGTACAATGCCTCATATGGGATGTACCTTACCTGACACCTGCAGCAGTTAGAAAGACCTCAAAGGTACCTCACCAAGAGGATAAAGGGTCTCAAATATATGTCATATGCTGCCTGGCTGTAGACACCCCAGCTGAATGCAGTCACATACTGCCTACACAGAGGCATTGCATGCCTGTTGTAGAAGGCCATGCCAAACACAGGAGTAATGGATATGCTCCACCCCAGAAAACTCAAAGCCATCGGAGCTGTGAGAGTGAGAGATGTCAACCTCAACAAATAATGACATAGGATGTGCTGGTGGGACAGGTACATAATCCAGAGGCTCCCCACACCCTGGACCAGAATCCCACTCCATGTTAGGCAGAGCCCCTCACTGACACTCTTCAACAGGAATCTTGCCAAGTGGATGGATGATTGTAGAGTTACACTGCGGGTCTTCACTGTGTCATGTCCAGACAGAGGCACAGCAAAGCAAATCATAAATGGCCATAATATTCACATAGCAAGGGGTGGCAAAAGCCACATACACTCTGGCTAGGCTAACAAATACCCTAGGGTGGATAGCCTAGTATGAACCTATGAACCTATGAAGATACAAATTGTACAGGACACTAAGGATAATCCCAAGGCTTTCACAACTGATGGTAGGAACCATGTTGGGAATTCACAGATATGCTCTGAATCACACAAATATCACAAACACACACACATATTGCCAACATACATCCTGACAGGTGCAGTGCAACCCCCCCGCCCCGAATGCAGAATATCTATCCCAGCAGACTACTGGCCCCCTGACATTGCAGATGCTGAGGTAACAGCCAGCATCTACAAAGCAAAACACACAGCAGCAATGGTATGAGATGGTGTCCTGGGCTGAGTGCAATATGGACTCCAAGATGAATGGAATGCCAAATCACACTACTTCTCAATGTCAGCCTTACCACAGAATATGTACACAAAGAGCAGTGTACAACAACAGTGGTCCTTCTCAACAAAGGTGTTGCCTGAATGGATACTGAAAACTACTATCCCAGAATCCTGAGAAGCTCGGTCTGCACAGCTATGGAAAGGATCAGCATGTACCACAGACATAAAGATATTGGGGACCTACTGACACTGGACCCTACCCAGTGTGGCTTTCTTAAGTGCAGATCCTGCCCCTAAACATGTTTGACTCAATTGAAACAGTCATTAAGGTCATTGATGAGGGCAATGTGGTCCACACAGCTTAGCTGGACCTTGCAAAGGCTTCTATACAATACCCTACGTGTTCATTATAGATAAGCTCACCAGCTTAAATATAAACCCCTATGTCAGTAGAGAGGTTGCAAACCAGACCAAGGACAGAACAGACATGGTCAGACATGTTGCAGCCATGTCAGACTACAAACCAGATATAACTGGCATCCCACAAGGCTTGGTCCTGGGATCTCCCTCGTCTAGTATATATGTCCCATAGGTACAGGCAAACATGGAAGGACTGTGTCTGAACATGTTTGCAGAGGACTACAAACTGCTCACCACATATGATCCACCAGCTGACACAAGCATCCCACAAAAGGGCCACACAGAAACAGACAACTGGTGCCATAGCCATGTCAGCAAGCTAATTGCAGAAAAGTGTATAGTCAACCCCCATGGATATACAGTAAGTGCCCACCAATTACCACATAGGTGTTAACCCATTATGTAGTTAACATGTAATGAGAGACCTGGGGACACAAGGTGATAGATATCCTGCATTGGACAAACGTGTGCTGTAGTGTTTACAGAAACATACCATATACCCACCTAATCATGAAGGTTGTCAGATCTAGATAAGGGGAGGTCATTGTGGCTCTGCAGTCATCCTTCATCAGTGGTACAATTGACTACAATAGCCCCTGTGGGATGTACCTCAGCAGACACCTCCATCAACCGTAAAGTCCCCAACAGTACCTCACCAGGAGTATCAAAGAGCTTGCACAGATGCCATGTGTTGCCTGTGTTGCTGGTATCAATAAACATGCTGCACCTTGTACAATCTGAATGGCAGTGAGCTATGCACATGAGAGACCTGAACCCCAACACTGACTTACATAGGACAAGCTGTACTGCATGATCCATAACACAGAAGCCACCCCCACCCATGAGTGAACTCCCAGTACAGGCTACCCATAGAGTCACTTATCAATTTTCCTCAATAGGAATCTTGATGAGTGGATGGGAGATGGTAGCTTTATCCTGGGTATCACTGTCATGTCACAGGTAGACAGAGGCACAGTATACTAACCATGACATATGTCATGGCAAACTCCACTTACAATGAGTGTTGAAGGACAAACACACTCTCCAACTAGCATTAGACATGGACTAGGGCACATCGCTAGTGTTTGCAAATGTACACCTATGTTGTGGAATACACTACCAATGTTGGACAAGCCTGGTTTGAGTAGTTCATATCTGAACAGAATGCAACATGGTCAGATGTACACAACTGGCCCCTAAGCAGGCTGTTGTGCTCACTATCGAAATGTAAAGCAGTGATAGCACTAAAGCCCAGGATACTGTCCACCACAGTCAAAGTACTACCAGTACACTATACAGTACTACAGTGTTAGGTCAGTGTCAAAGGATGTTGACAACTGTATGCAAAGTATCCCATGCAAACACTGCAGGCACAGTATAATCCTGTTGTGTTCACACACAAAGTAGTTGTACAGTAACTACACAACATGACACACAACACACAGCCATAAACGGGTGATATTTGTTGAAGTTCACACTCATCCACAAATGTGGTGGGCTGCAGAGTCCAACATATGGAATGCTCACACTGGGCATGCTCACACACTTTGATAAATGAGACATATGTCAGACAACATGCCATGGGAAGGCTGAACTGGGCATGCTCACACACTTAGGCCAAATCTCAGTTTAGCAGTTGGACACACATATCTGGTATTTTACGTGTTATTCCAGGAACCAACCACATTACAGCAGTCTGCCCAGTGCACACAGTTAAATGACTACAGAGACATACATGATATAGTGGATCCCTCCCATATGCAAACATCTTCCACAGATGCACAAGTTGTTCATACAAACAGGGAATGCTATGGCAATAAAGATGTGCAAACAGTCTATCAGCAACAAATAATGTGCATTTGACAATTAAACATATGGGTGTAGAGGTCAACACTAGGCTGTTTGCCCTAGGGAATGACAGCTTAGCCAGAGTGTGCTTGGCATCTGCCTCCCCACAGGATGCACATTCACCTTTCTAAACACCGATGATGTCAGCACCCTATAAGTACAGCAGGAGAAAAAAAAACTCCCAGTAATTCGAATAGTGCGCTCTGCTAATGTGTCCGTCACAAGTGTAATAGCATAGTTAGGTAGGGGTTTGAAACCTGCAAATGCTCAGTGTGTGTGTGAGTGGGGCTTGTGTGTAAGTCTGTGGGAGAGAAATGTCCCTTTTGGCAACTAGGAGAACAGACTACAGGATGCACATTCCCCTTTCTAAACACCGATGATGTCAGCACTCTATAAGTATAGCAGGAGAAGGGAAACCTCCCAGTAATGCGAATAGCGCGCTCTGCTAATGTGTCTGTCTCAAGTGTCATAGCATAGTCAAATAGGGCTTTGAATCCTGCAATTGGCAGGTGTGTGTTTTTGGCTGAGGGGGTTTAGTGTGTGTGAGGGAAATGTCCCTTTTGGCAACTAGGTGAACAGACTACAGGATGCACATTTCCCTTTCTAAACACTGATGATGTCAGCACCCTATAAGTACAGCAAGAGAAGAGAAACCTCCCAGTAATGTGAATAGCATGCTCCACTAATGCATCTGTCTCAAGTGTCATAGCATAGTTAGGTAGGGGTTTGAATCCGACAAGTGTGTATGTTTGTGTGAGGGAGATGTTCCTTTTGGCAACTAGGAGAACAGACTACAGGATGCACATTTCCCTTTCTAAACACTGATGATGTCAGCACCCTATAAGTACAGCAAGAGAAGAGAAGCCTCCCAGTAATGTGAATAGCACACTCTGCTAATGGGTCTGTCTTGAGTGCCATAACATAGTTAGATAGGGGTTTGAACCCTGCAAATGGCGAGTGTGTGTTTTTGGCTGAGGGGGGTTAGTGTGTGTGAGGAAAATGTCCCTTTTGGCAACTAGGTGAACAGACTACAGGATGCACATTTCCCTTTCTAAACACTGATGATGTCAGCACCCTATAAGTACAGCAAGAGAAGGGAATCCTTCTACTAATGCAAATAGCACACTCTGCTAATGCGTCCTTCTCGAGTGTCATAACATAGTCAGATAGGGGCTTGAATCCTGCAAATGGCAAGTGTGTGTTTTTTGGCTGAGGGGGGTTAGTGTGTGTGAGGGAAATGTCCCTTTTGGCAACTAGGTGAACAGACTACAGGATGCACATTTCCCTTTCTAAACACTGTTCAGCAGAAGGCCATGGCTCTGGCACAAGTTGTCTGTTTCTATGATGCCCCTTTGGAAGATGCTTGTGTCAGCTGGAGAGTCGATTATGGTGGCCAGTTCGCAGTCATCTACATATTTGGTCAGCCACAGTCCGTCCGTGTTGGCCTGTACCTCCAATAAATATATACCAAACAAGAGAGGTCCCAGGACTGAGCCTTGTGGCACACAACTCTTAACTGGTTTGGAGTCTGGCATGGCTCCATCAATTCTAACCATGTGGATTCTGTCCTTGAGCCACTGTGCAATCCATCTAGTGACATAGGGGCTTATATTTAAGCTGGTGAGCTTCTCTAGAATGCCCAAGTGGGGTATTGTTGTGAAGGCTTTTGCGAGGTCCAGGTAGGCTGTGTGAACCACCTTCCCCTCCTCAATGGCCTTGGTGACTGTTTCAAAGAAATCAACCAGGTTAAACCTGGTAGTGCTGGTGTGCTCTCAGTAGCCCTGAACCAGGCATCTGTTACTGCACAGATATCGATGTTCTCCATGCCAAGGAGAGTTTCGGGTGCATGCATCTGGAGGTTTAGACTTCTGGCAGCATTACTCTTAGTTTCTTATCCCTTGTGATACCTATGAAGGTGGGTTTGTCATTTGAGCCTTGCCTAACATAGGCATTATGTGGGTAGCAAGAGCCTTTGCCAATATCTGAAAGCCCAGGGGTGACAGGTGCAGGCCGTCCTTAGCGAAGCAGGTAGTTCAACCGAAGATGAATATGTGAAGGTGTAGTGCCTGTGATTAGTTAGCAGTAGCATATATGACTGCTCACGTGGACACATGCCAGGTAAGTCATATGCACTGTGTCACAGGCAATGTACATGTGAACAGGACAAACAGTGACATCCTGTCAAGTGGGACATGGACATACATATAGTAAGCTATGCAGATGGCACTAGGAGTCCACAGAAGCTCTATAACTATGCATTGCAGGTGTGATCAGTATTCCAGGGTAATTGCAAGCAAACATACATGCAAACAAAGCTACAGTAAACAGGGCTGCATGTAGTCCATTGTACAACAAACAAGCTGTACCACTTCCAGTAGGTAACACTGCAAATATGCAGGCACTATGCACATGTACATGGAAATACATGGGTCAGATGGCTAGGGCCCAGTCTCAGCGCACACAAGTGTACAGACCATGTACTGTCAGGATGTACAATAACTGGATGGAAACCCATGTGCTCATACCTGCAGTAATACACATGTCAAAAACAGATACTGAGCCTTCACTCAATGGTTCCATACTTAGTAGGATGTATGCTACCTGGCCTGCCACCAC
Organism: Protopterus annectens; assembly: GCF_019279795.1. Classification (NCBI taxonomy): domain Eukaryota; kingdom Metazoa; phylum Chordata; order Ceratodontiformes; family Protopteridae; genus Protopterus; species Protopterus annectens. Next base: position 145,385,930 of record NC_056730.1, read on the forward strand.
AGTATCCCTGACATATATGGGGACTCTCCCTCCTGTGACAGTTAGTTGTGTGTGTTGGGGCTGTCTAGCATGGTATGAGATGTGAGCATGCAGTGCTAGGGTGCTCCTGTGTGTCCTGTACCAGTCATGTAGTACTGCACACATATCAACATCCTCAAACATCTGCATTGCAGAGTCCAGTGTGGGCAACATGCCACTTGCAATTTACATGTCCATCATTGTGCATTACTACATTCATTACCTTATCCCCTGTGCTACCTATGTATGTAGCCTTCTGTTGACATCATTACCACCAGTATGCCAACATGTGCAGATGATACACTATGGTACTTACCATGGGTGTAGACAACAGTACATGACAATCACACACTTACTGCATCAGGCATGCTGTGATATACCCACAATTAATTCAGCACACAGTACTGTTAACAACACGATACTATTACTACACATCTATGTGGTCACCCTGTGCATCAGCAACATGTTAACCTGTACCTGCACAGTTGTTACAGATTGCAGAAGGTGGCACAGTTTCATCATATGCACAGGGTGTGAACTTGGTATGCCTGAGTCAGCCACCGATACCACTGATTGACATGTATGTGTATGCGTGTTGGTGAGGGACAGCAGTAGAAGGTGGGGCAATGTTGATGCAGTGTGTGCATGTATGCGGTAGCCCTAGGTGTTGTCAATTTGCATGTGTGTATGGATGCACACAGTTCCACCTCATGGCTGCCATATACTGGTGTTTGTGGACAGCCACAGACTGTACCTGCCAGGTCATACAGATCAGTGTCTCTGGCCACGGACACGGTACCTGTGCCTTGCAGGGGTGCTATGGACCGTATCCGGTACCAACCCAGACTGGGTACTGTCATCAGAAGCAGGTGTTCATTGACTGGACACAGATCCCTGTCGGGCCTGGCCAGAGCCACGTGCACGTGGTCTCCTGGGGCGGTCTGATGACAGCACAGACCCAGCATTACTGGGGCTGCTGCTGGCACTACGAGAAATGACCATGGCCCTGTTGTCATCCACAACGACTGCCAGCTGCTGCTGTTGCTGGCATACAGCCACGTTGACGCCTCAACCACCCACCATCGCCCTGGCTCATGGACATGTAGTTGTGGAACCGGTCTAATATGTCCCTACAACGTCTGTCTATGACATCGGTGAAATCACGGATGGCAGCCGCAATGTCATGCATACTGTCAGTCATGGCTGTGCGACATGCTGTCAGCTCCCTCAGACCCTGTCTGGTGTACCGTTCCATACGTGACTGTGCCTGCATGACAGCCCAAAACATAGCTGAGGTTGTAAGACCTCGGTGGGCAAGTCTGACAGGGGCAGTACGTCCACGGATGCTCCAACGAGAACCCCTGGACATCTGTCTGTGTGGTACCATCTCTGGACCATGCCCATGGCTGCTGTGTGGGGAGGCATGTGCCACAGATACCACATTACCCTGGTCAATGCCCACTGTATGCTGTCCATCACCTAGGGACATTGGTGACAAAGGGTGTATTGGCAGGATAACTGTGCGCATTGATGGGGTCAACAGCTGTGTACTGTCAATCGGCTGACCAATGGCAGACCCTGACATACCTTCCTGTGCCATTACACAGATGTCATCATTATCAGTACCCACGGCACCTGATTCAGGTTCCCTGCTACATGACACCAGAGCAGCACCAGAACCTGTGGGGGGGAAACAGGAAACACAGTTTACAATGTCTACACATTACCAGTGATGCACACATGCACAGGTGCACACATGCACACATGCACACATGCACAGGTGCACACATGCACAGGTGCACACATGCACACATGCACAGGTGCACACATGTACACATGCACACATGCACACATGCACACATGTACACATGCACAGGTGCACACATGTACACATGCACACATGCACAGGTGCACACATGCACACATGCACACATGCACATGTACACATGCACACATGCACAGGTGCACACATGCACAGGTGCACACATGCACACATGCACAGGTGCACACATGTACACATGCACACATGCACAGGTGCACACATGCACACATGTGCACATGCACACATGCACAGGTGCACACATGCACACATGCACAGGTGCACACATGCACACATGCACACGTGCATACGGCACAGGTGCACACATGCACAGGTGCACACATGCACACATGCACACATGCACATGTGCACACATGCACACATGCACAGGTGCACACGTTCACAGGTGCACACGTGCACACATGCACACATGCACACATGCACACAGTTTCACACAATTGTACAGTACTCAGTATGCGTGATATCAACACACAGACACAGACACACCTACATGCATACAAAGAGCACTACTAAGTGAGCCAAATAGTACTATTGCTATCAAAACTATTACAGAAATTGTTAATACACACTCACCAGCATGGATAGGCTGCATTGCTGTTATACCAGAGGGACCTGCAGACGTGAAGAAACTAATGTCAGTGGGCACAACTGTGCCATTGTTACTGAGTATGATACAGGTCAGTAGTACAACAGTCGCCTTTCACAGGTCAGCTGCTAATATTGAGGATATCACACTTGCACATTAAATACTATGGTGACAGCTACAAACCAAGGACACACCTCACATGCATTAACTACCAGTGTACACAACAGTCAACTATACATATGGCATATTACCTGCCGTTCACTGTCTTGCTGCTGCGTGGCTCCAGCCACCATCATAATGCATGTCTGCTGCTGTTGTTGTAGCTGGCGGACTGGAGCCACTACACTCATGAGTAGTGCCTTCAGTCTGGTGAGTGGGGGGATGTGTAGTTACTCCCACCCACCACCTGTGGCGAACCTGTTGCCTGTGGATATCCGGACGCTGCGCTGATGGACATGTCTGAGTTAAATCAGTGCAGGGATGGTGTACCTGCTCATATGTCCTATTATGCGTGCCTGTCATTTACTCCGACGGACAAGGTCTTGCCACAGTGCAGCCCTCTCCTGCTGATTCTGGCTGGTGCGGAAAAGAGTATTACAGATAATCCTCAGCACCAGGCTCTGGTGTATCTCCTCATCCTCAGCTGTGGAGTAAGTGGGATTCCGCGGGTGGGCCATGTACCAGAGAAAGAAAAATAACCTGATATCAGCAATATATGTCAGCAGAATTTGGCACACATACTACACATGCTACTCGACTGTTATGATACAACATATCTCACATATATAGCATCTGTCTGTCTGTTGGTGGATACACATGTAAATGGACAGGTATCAGTGCTCAGCCAGCAACTGTGCAACAGTTCCTGGCACACTCCATATGACATACTACCAAACCCCAGCAGTCAGAACACTGATTCAGGTCAAGAGCACCTCCTCACTCTGGGGGTTTGTAGCTAGGTACTGTATGGCCTATATCATCAACTACTGTGAGCTGACCACACACTGATTGCCCTGGATATACATATCCCACCTCCAACCACCAGCACAAACGACTATAGTGAATAACATTACAGATGCAAACTTTACACTTTGTAACAGTGACATGGTATCCTTTCAGCCCACTGGGCCAGTGGCGTGATACAACCCACAATGCTGACCCCTACACAATTGCTTTCTACAGACATCTCCGAGAATGCATGGATCATGCAATCCCACATATATGACCAAGACACTCTCTCCACAAAGGGACAGCATCCTGTCTGGTGGACCCCAGGCCATAGACAGATTGTATTACAGAAGATGAAGCTACTGCAAGACAGAGCATAATTCCGTAAAGGGAGGGCATATCTGAGCAGCACTAGTAAGGATCTATTTTCCATCATACAAACATCCATGGGCAACTTTGAGAGGGAAATCAAGAGGACACTACTGTAGATAACCAGAAGGCCTGCTTCTTCAGTTATGTTAGCAACCTGGTCAGGATCCATCCTCTATGCCCATAGTTAGTACACAACAACAAATATTTCACTGACACCACAGATATTGACAGCATTGTGGCAGACAGGTTCAGTGCAGGTGTCACCCCTCCCCCCCCCAAAATAAGACATAGTTATCCCAGCTGACTGTAACCTCCCTGTCATCACAGATGTCCGGGTGAAAGCCACCCTCAGGACAGCAGCAGAATACACAACAACACATGAATGGGACCTGATGGTATCCCCAGTTGCATGCTACATAAACTTTCTGACAGGAGCTAAACACACATATAGAAGTGCTATATGAACACTAGCCTGACTACAGGATATGTACCTGTACACTGGCGCACAGCAGCAGTGGTTCCACTCCACGAAGTTGAGGCACCTCAACATACCAATACAATACAACACAATACATTTACATTACAATACAATACTATACAATATGCACTATTGCCCTGGGACTGGCAGCGCATTACTGTTCTGCTACCCTGACCATTTGTGACACATGTGGTGTGATGGTACTCGCTGCTGTCACACAGTTACACAGGAGTGACTCATATGGCATATTACCTATCTGACTAACATTCCAGCTTGGTATGGGGCGATGTGACATGTACTCATAGGGAGTCTTGCTTCTTAACACTGTGTGGTTTATTGCAGGGGTATGTCTTATCTGTGGGTAGGTACTTTTACCTCCACATGTGCACTCTATTGCAGTGGCAACGGATGACACACAGCAGTCATGGCTAGGTTGTGGATGGTGTGGAAAAGTTACTATGGTTGTTGGACATCTGTCATGGAATTGTGACTTACTATATGTATATCATCATCATCCGGGAGTGGTAACTTCTATGTGGGTAGTATAGCGTGCAGTACTCTGTGGTGTTAAGTCAGTCACTGTGCATTGGTAATGTGTTTGAGTGCATTGTCACAGTGTTGTACATGTCACTGTGTCCTTCCTCCATATCTGCTTAGCTGCCATGTGAGGTACATACCATGGCATCAGCTATGCGGTGTGTAGGTACACTGACCTACATGTCCATAGCTGACACACCATGTCTGCTGACACATACCATGTGCAGGTATTCCAAGGGATAGTGTGCACACTGTGAATGTCATTGGACCCGCTATTGTGGCCATTACTTATGACCCTGTTCACCCCTTGGCACATGCAGTGGTGGGCAGCCAATCACATATCTGTGGTGGTTACTGGTGCTTGTAGGTGATTTGGAATGTAGTATGGTGCTCGGTTTGACACTGGTATTCACTCATTGCCTTTTATCACCAGAGGCACCATGTTGCACACATCTAACACACATGTTGCCTCTACTCAGAATTTATATACATCTCTCTCTCTCTATATATATATATATATATATGTATATAGATATATCTATATATATATATATATATATATATATATATATATATATATATATATATATGTATATGTCTGTATACATATACACATATATATATATTGATGTACATATATTGCTATAGATGTGGAGGGGAACACAGAGGGGTGAGAGTGACAGAGGGGGTGTGGACAGGGTGTGTTGAAGGTGTTCATATACAGTCATACCCTGTACATAGTCAGATCAGGTCTGTCTATGTATATATGTATCTACATATATCTATACAATATCTGTATGTGTGCATTATATATATATATGTTTGTACAATATTCTATCTACATCTGTTTATGTATGTTCCACATCTCTCTCTCTCTTATGTATGTACATATATGCATATCATATATATATACTCTATATATATATATATATATATATATATATATATATATATATACACACATACATATGTTTAAAAATACATAACGTACCATTTAAAATTTATATAACAATTGTTTCCCAATGCACAAAAATATGTAACCTTTTTTAATAACTTAAACCTTTTTTACATTTCCTTTCCCCCCGTCCCTACTTATTTCACTAGTGCTTTTAAAACAAATTTTTTTTGTCAGCTTTTTTGTTTCCTTTTCCCCTCCCCTTTCCTCCCTTTACTTTGGGAAAATTTTTTTGGGGGTTAAGAATTTTTTTTGTTTTCCTTTCCTTCCCCTTTTTTGGGTTTTTTCACAGGTTGTGTTGTGGTTCTCTTTTTTTCCTGCTTGTTTATTCCCTTTCAGTTTTTCAGGTGCTGTTGCTTTCAATTTTTTTTGGTTGGGTTCTCCCTTTTTTAATTTTTCCCTTTTTTTGTTTCTTCCTTTTTGTTGTTTTTTCCCCTTTTGGGTGGTTTTTTTTTTTCATTTTTATTTTGGGGAACTAAATTTTTTAGTAACCTGTACCCATTTTGGTTTTGGGTTTGCCCTTTTTTGCCACTTTTTTAATTCATTTGCCCTTTTACGTCACTATTGTTTGCTCTTTAGGGTTTGAGTTGGCAAGCCCTTTCAGATTTTAAGGGGGCAAAGGGGGACCATGCGGTTTCTGGCATGGTTTTTGGGTTAAAGGGTTGGGATTCTCCTTTTTCCCGGTTGTTTTTAGGATTTAAAATTCCCCCTTATTTTTTCATTTTGACTTTTACTGGTTGTAATACACCTTTTCTCCATTTAATTGGGGGTTTTGCTCCTTTCATTTTTCTTTTCACTTTTGCCCAAGGTTTTAATATTTGCCCCTTTCATCACTCTTTTTGGGGCCTTAGGTGCAAACTTAGTTTCGACTTTTCCTATTTTTCCCAAACATCACATTTTGGAAATTTCTTAAGCGTTTTTTTAACATTATTTGGTTTCCCTTTTTGGGCCTTTTTACTTTTTTTATTTTTTAATGTGCCCCGGGGGGTTTTTATTTTTTATTGCCCTTGGTTTTGGGGTTTCAGGGGGTAAAACCCCTTAAAATTCCCCTTTGCCCCGCATGGCTGTTTTTTTTAACCCCTACTATTATAAAAACCCCTTTTTGATGAATTTAAAAACTTTGGACCCATTTTTTCCCTTTCATTTTCCACTTTCTGTTTTTTTTTTGACAAATTTTTTTATGAGTCTGGTTGGGGCATCCCTGTTTAAGGGCCTTTTACCTTTTATTTTAGCTTTAACTAAATTTCAAATATGGTTTTTGGTTTTAACCGGGGAGGACGTTTTGGGAGGTTGTCCCACACCCCCCTCAATTTGGGGCTTTTCTCACACCCCCTTTTTTTTTGGAAAAAAATGGGGAGCAGGGAAATGGTGAAAAATCCAAAAATAAAACTAAAAAAACCTTTTCAAAATCCCAAGCGCCCTTTCTTTTGAACGCTGTTTGTTGTAATTTTGTAATTTGTTCCCCCCGGGGGTGTCCAAAAATAAAATTTTTTAACCTTGTAAGATGGTTCCTGTAAGAAGTTGGGTGGGGGTATGGGCGTAATTTTTTGTGGGGGAGGTTTTTTTTGGGTGGTTGCAGGTGAAGGGGGGACATTATTTAAAAAACAAAACAAAAAAACCTACAGGGGTGTTCCCTGGGGGTTTCACAATTACCATTTGGAATCCAAGTGAGACAATGGCAACTGGTGTACCCCACCCTAATTCCCTTTCCTTCATCCCAAGGGGGTTTTTTAGGGGGAAAAATGCTTGTTGGCCCCCCCTAAATGGAGGGGGAGCAGATCCTTTTCCCCAAAGTCCGGGCTGGGGGTGAGTGGGGGTTTTAAATTGCGGGGGGGGAACCCCCGACTTACAGGTGGCAACCCCCAAAGGGGGACTGGCACTTGCCCGGTGACCGGTTAGGGTGGGGGCTGGAAGCCTTTCCCCCCCATGTTTTTTTTAGTCAGACAAGGACAATTTAAACCTTAAAAGTTTTAAAACCTGCAAGTATTCCCCTTAAAAAAAAATTAACCCGAAAGGGAAAACACAAAGAAAGAAAAACAGTAAAACAAGGGGGGGATGGCCCGGAAGGGGGGTGTAGAAAGGGGGAAAGCTCCCATCTTATAGCCCCAAAAGGCTGTCCCTGTTTAAATTTGTTGACATACCTTTTTTCTGGAAGGGAAGTGGTTTAAGGGGGAAAAAATAAAATTTTTAAACAATTGTAATTTTAAAAGGTTATTCCCCACTGTTCAATCAGCCCATATGTAATTTTTTGGGGGGACGATGCCCTTTTTTTTTTTTTTCATAAGTTTGTTTAGTAAATCCGTACAGCTTTTAAAAGGGAGTTGGGTTTTTTAACAGACAACACCATCGCTTTGAACTGGGAACAATCCGATTTTGGGGTAAAACCAGAGCCCATTTTAACAGATTTTTTCGTTTTGGTTTTAATCCACATGCATTTCACTGTCTTACTGCAGAAATTTTTTTGGGGCTTGTAGCGGACAGCATTTCTAATTCCACTTTCTTTTAACTTTCAGGGGCCTTTTAGGAACAGTTTTTCCGGATTCTCCTTTTGCACCACCGTCGCGTACCCAGGGATTTTTCACACTGGACCATCCTGCAGCCTTTTTTCCCGCAGGTTTTGGCCACAGGGGGGAACGAAAAGTCGACTTTCATTTTTTTTTCCAGGTGCACTTTTTTTTCAAACTATTTAAAATTTCCGCTTTGGGAACCTTCTGTCCTATTTTTGCTATGTCATACTTTTTTACTTTACATTACAATTAGTTGGGGGAACCCAAATATCCCATACCCCCAGAACACACCTGCAGCTGAAAAAAATGAATAATTTGGAATACACATTTCCCAAAACAGCAGTTTAAATTTTTCAACAAAAAAACATCAGGTGGGGTTTGGGGGGGTTTTCCGGGCCCCTTTATCCCAAAAACATTGGCCCTTTTTTAGGCCCAAGGACCTGTCCCCGTTTAATTGTGGATTGGCAACCAATACCCCCTTTTCCCCGGGATGGTATATTTGGGTTATTTTGGTAGGGGAAGTATATTAAACCCCCCCCTTTCAAAAACATTCCCCCCTCCCGCATTTCCCCAGGTCTTTACAATCGTTTACTTGGGTTTCCCCTATGGGGATAACCCTTTTCCCCAAAAATTGGTGATAAATTTTTTTTTATCAACAAAATCATTTATGGTTTTAAAATTTATATTTTGTTTTTATTTTTAATCCTGTAATTTTTTTTACTTTTGAAAGGTGATGTTTGGGTTTCAAAAATCCCTGCTTTTTTTTTTCAATTTAAAAACATTGTTTTGGTAAACTTTTATCCGCCAAACCCGCTTGTTTTTTTGAACTCCAAAAAGCAATTTTCTTTGTTTTTATTTCATATACCCCCCTTTTATTAGGGGGTTTATTTCCTGTAGTGGGTTATTTTTCATTTTAAAAACCCCTCTCAAATGCCCCTTTTTTACCAATGGCAATTTGGCTTTTTTCTTTTTACCTTTTTTTAAAAAATTTTCCCTTTTTAAAATTTGGTTTTTGGCATTTTCAGGGTTTTTCCTGTTATTTTCTTTTTTGGGGCTAAATTTTTTGTGTCTTAAAAATTTTCTTTGGTGGGTTTTTATTTGATATTTAATTTTATTTTTCTGTTTAACGGGTTACCACTTTTTAAATGATATTAAACATTTTTTAAATTTTTCAATTTTTATTTTTTTACGATTTTTGTTTTTTTTTAATTTCTCTTTTGTGTTTTTTGGGCCCCCTTTGGGGGGAAAGCCCAAACCCACGTATTTTAAAAGGAATATTATTAAATTTAAGAATATGGAATCCATCCCCCTTTTTAATACGTAAAATTTAATTTTTAATTCTAATTTAAAAGTTTTAAATTTTATTTAGTATTTTTTTTTTTGGCCGGTTTTTCCCGGGAAAAAACCAAAAATTTTCAGGTTGTTTTTGGGGCCCATTTGGGTTTTTTTTACGTTTAATCCCTTGGTTTAACTGAGCCAAACCCCCCAGTGTTGTGGAAAAGGCCCCGCAGGTTTGGCCATTTTAATAAAAAAAGGTTAAAAATTTGTTCAAAAATTTTTATACCTGACATTTCCTTCAGTGTTTAAAAAAAAGATGCTGGAATTTTTGTTTTATGTGTTTTTAAAATAAATTAAATGGCCTTTTAATTTTTAAATTAGTAAAAACCCCAATAAACCCCTTTTGTACATTTTAAATAAAAATTTTTATTTTTCAGGAAATTTTTATCTAAAAAAATTTTTAACCTTTAAAAGTTTAGCCTTTGAAAACAATCTTTTTTTTTAATTTGTTAGCATTTTGGTTTTAAAACAGTTTAAAAAGTTTAAAAGGGTTTTTTCTTTAAAGAAGGTTTTTCCGGTTTAAAATTTCCCACGGAGGTATTATTTAATTAAAAATTTGGTTTTTTAGAATGTTTAAAAAAAAAGGATAAATTTTTACCAGTTTTAAACCCCCTTTTCATTGGGCAATGGCAAATTACTTGTAAAAAATTTTTTCTGGCTATGGAACGGGCTTTTAATTGTTTAATTTTTTTAAAGGGCAATTTAACATTTTACAAATGGTTTTATGGTAAATTTGTGGGATTTTTTAAAAAAATTAAAAAAAAAAAACCCCAACCAAACCCCCAAAAAAAAACCCAAAAAAAATTTTTGGAAACAAACAAACCCCAAAAAAAAACCCAAAACCCCCCAAAAAATGAACCACAAAACACAATTTAAAAAAAAAAAAAAACAAACCTTGGGGAAAAAAAACCCCCCCCCACCCCAAAATTTTTTTTGGGGTTACTTTTTGGGAAAAAAAAAATTTTCTGGGGGTTTTTCCCCAAGGCCAGGGAAACCCCTTACTTTTTCAAAATTTTGTTAGGTTGATTACATCTTAAATGAGACCTGTTTTTTAAAAACCCCCTTTTAATGAGGGTTCCTGTAAATTTAATTTAAAAGGTTTTTAAAAATTTTCCCTTTTAAGTTTTAAAAATTTTAAAAAAAATATTTTATTTTGGAACCTTTTTTCCAAAAAATCCTGGGAAAACCCGAAAAAAAAGCTTTTATTTTCCCAAAACCGTTTTTGGCAATTTAAAAAAAACCCTTAAGGGGAAAAAATGTTTTTCCCCAAAAACTAGAAAATTTTTTAAAAAAAAAAAGGAAAATTTCCTAAAAAAAGAAACTTTGAGGGGGAAATCTTTCTACTATTGGGAAATTAAAAAAATTTGAAGTTGGGAAAATTAAATTTTAGAAAAAAATTTTTTAAGGACTTTTGGTTTGTGTTTTTTTTTTTGGGGTTTTTTTTGTTTGTTTCTGAAAAAAAATTAAGCCCTTAAAGTAAATTTTTTGGGGGGGAAAAAACTTTCTTTTTAAATTTTTTTAATTTCAGATATTAAATATTTGAAATTAACTTAGGAAATTTTAAAAAAAATTTAAAAAGAATTTGTAAAAACAAATTTTTTTTAGAAATAAAAAAGTTTATTTTAAATTTTTGCATTTTCCTTTTAAAAACCAGAAATTTAAAAAAAGAGGCTTTTGTGAAGGGAAAATTTTTCCGGGAAAAAATTTACTATTTCAAAGTTATTTTAAATTAAATTACAAACCTTTTGGGCTTTAAATTTTGGGAAAAAAGGTTAGGGTTTTTTAAATTTACCAAAAAACCCATGGGGTTTTACCCTTTAAATTTAAAACAAACCCCTTCTGATTCCAAAATTTTGACTTATTAATTTGTTCTTGTTAAGGGTTTAAGTTAATTAGTATTTTTTTGCCTTATTTTTTCCTTTTTAGGAATTTTTTTTAATAAAGGGAAATTATAACCCCCAAAAACAAAACCCCCCAAAAAAAACCAAAACTTCCCCAAAAGGGTTTAAATTTTTTTTTTTTTTTTTTTTTTTTTTTTTTTTTTTTTTTTTTTTTTTTTTTTTTTTTTTTTTTTTTATTTTTTGTATTTTTTTTTTTTTTCTTTTTTCCTCTTTTTTTTTTTTTTTTTTTTCTTTTTTTTATTTTTTTTTATTGGCTTCTTGGTTTTTTTTTTTTTTTTTTTTTTTTTTGGGGGGCGGGGGGGTTGGTTTTTGGTGGGGGGGGGGGGGGGGGGGGGGGGGGGGGGGGGGGGGGGGGGGGGGGGGGGGGGGGGGGGGGGGGGGGGGGGGGGGGGGGGGGCTAACACTTTAAGTTCAAAACCCATTTTGATAATTTAGTGTTTTCTTCTTATTTTTGAATACCACAGAAAATTTTTATTTTTGTTTTTGGGAAAAAAAAAACATAAGGGTTTTTTAAAATGTGTGTGTGTTTGTGAGACAGTGGAAGACAGATCAAAATTACAGACATTCAACGTTATTTGTGTCTGTGTGTGCCTGTGTGTATAAACATTAAATACTTGCATAATATATATCTTGGGTATAAAATACATTCTCTAGCAGTATTACATATCATGCAGCAACTATGAAACATTAGGTAGAGGAACTATTTTACATCAAAAATATAAAAACAGTAAGTATATAACAGTAACAAAAAATGCAAACTAATTTAATAGCCAATTTTCTAACCAAAAGTCTGCTATTTCCTCAATAACACCCATACTGTTGAACATTATTGCTTGCTTTAATAAGCAGGACTCCTATCCTGTTCAACTCCCATTATCCCAAAAAAGTAGCAGACAATTCAGACTGCAGCTAAACGGAAATCTCATAATCACATTTTTTTCTGTCTCAGGTTAAGAAATTCTTCATTCTCTGAGGACCATAACTAGAGCTGTTTGCACCCTAATGGTGTCACACAAGGTATTAAGATCTTGAACACTTAAATGAACAGAAGCACTGTTTATAAGGGACTGTGCTAAAATAAGAATCCATTCAGGTTAGGATAAGTTTAAATTTATCAAAGTACCTGTGATGGGGGTATGTGTTGAGAACATGAAGGCAGAAGCAGCATTGGTTCAGGATATTTTGGAATAAGCTATAGCAAAGATATTTTAAGTCTGAAAGATCTGTTGTGGCACATGGATGACTGTGCAGACTGGGTCTCCTGAAGTGCTCTGCAGGCCTGCTGTAATAAGGTGTAAACAAGCTCTATTTTGTCTACAGTAATGGTGTAAAAGGTAATAGATAGCTTATTTCAGGGTTATTTGGCTGTTTAGTGGATCAGTTGAGTACAACTCTTTGTGACGTCAAGGACTAGCACACCATGCTTGTCTGTCAACAAGTGCTTCAAGCTCCTGAAAATTCATAATCATTACTTTAACAACGCTGTCTATCCAGCTTAGCTGCTACTGCCCTCTTCATCCTTTGCCTTCAGCCTTTCATAGCATCGCTTGCTTCTCTAGTGAATCTTATCTTCACACTATGTGGCAAAGTATTTGAGTTTTAAATCTACTGTCAGACCCTCCACTGAACAGACTGTATTTATTTCCCTAAATATTGACTGCTTTAATGTTCTTGCAGTCCACAGAATTCTCAAAAGTGTTTGTCTAACACTACAGTTCAAAAACATTGATATTTCCAGTGTACATTCTTACTTGTTGAATCACACAGATATATCTTATTGCTGGGAAAACAGTAAGTTTAAATATAGAGACCTTATATATTCATAGATTCATAAACATTCCAAGACCACTGAGTCTCATCTTGCTAGTACCCTCCCTCAGACAGCCCCTCCATTCTCCAGGAAGGCTGTACCAGTTAATCCTGGAGTACATTGTGGACATCCATCTAATCATCTAGTTTATGCTTAAAGGAAGATACTGAGTCACACAGCTTAACACACAGGGGAGGTTTATTGCAGAGATTTGAGAGGAGCTACATTATAAGGCTATACCTGTATCATGTTTTCTTTATCTGTTGGTGAAGATTTAGGCCCCTGTTGCTAGTGTTGGTGGAGATATTAGACTTGCAGATTAACAGGAGTCCAGAATAATGGGGGTCTCTAATGCAACTATAAGAAAGACAGAGATCTCCCCTCAGAAATGTGTAACACACTGAATGAAGGGATGCAGCTTCCAGCCTCTCTTGGTGGCTCAGGGACTTTAGGCCAGTTATATTTTTGGTTTGGAATGTTTGGTATCTTTACAATTGTTTGATATGTTTAGTGAGATGCATCCCAAAGGGGGCATTGCACTCAATAATTGGCCTTATTAATGCTGAGTATAAGGGAGTGATTAGATCTTGATGATATTCTTTGGCAATTATCTGGGCTAAATAAAAAGATTTGCTGACAGCCATTGTTACATGAAGGTTAAAAGAGATTGAGCTATCAGTCCAAGTACCTAGGTCCCTAACTTCATTTTCACTTTGTACAAGAATTTTATACAGACAGTATGATAAGAGTAGGAGTTGCCTACCAAAAGTGGTGATACTACACTTTTTTAGCATTTAATTTAAGCCTATTTTAAGTACACCAAGCGTTTTCTAAGGCAAGTTCATTCTGGAGGGTTTGGGTATCATAGGATGATTTAACAACAACCCCCAGTTTGCAACTGTCCACAAACTTTGTTAGGCAGAGGACACATTTTGCTATTGTCCACACAGTTAAAAGATTTGCAAAAGTCAATAAAATATATGTAAAAAATTATGGAGCTCTCTCACTTTTCCTGTTATGCATCACATGTTGGCAATTTGACCACTGGAGCCTCTGTCCATTCTAAAACCAGCTTGTTCATCTGGCAATTCTTGGTCCATATATTCTAACTTGCAGGATCTTGAGCATTACCACAGTAGCATGTAAAAAAGTGCAACTGTTCGATAATTTTAACTCTTCTTAACACTGCCGTTTTTGGAATTGGAATGCAAACTGACTTTTTCAGTTTCAAGGCCAACTGCTGTGTTTTCTCTATTGCCACCACAGATAGTCAGATTTTCCTTCTTATTCTTCTTTTTATATGGAATATTTTTGTTGCTACCTCCTGGACATTAACACAGATTTTTGTTCATAGTACTTCAGGCACTCTAAGCAACAGATCAAATCCCTTAAATCTGTCCTTCACCTAAGTTGCATTATATTCGTATGGAATATTGTTGAGCATATATCTAGTTGGCCTGGATGCTTTTCGTTTTTCTTTAATTTAATTCTAAACTTTGCACTAAGAATCCAATAGTCTAATATGCATTGAAGGTGGCTGTGAAAAGCATCTAGACCAAATATGGGAAGTGAAGGTTCAACTGAGTAGGCAGTTATTGCTACTGCTGATTTCAGAAGCATTTATAAATGATGCAAGTAAACATTTGCGGCACTGGTTCTGCTTGTTTAATTTGTAAACAATGCATAACTAAGAGGTAGAAGCTACCTGAGCCCCCTACAATATATGAGTTATTAGTATTAATGGAGGGGATATGACAAATGGAGAAGGCCACAAAAGATTGCAAAGTGAGTAATAGAATAAACCAGAAGTGGGTCATATGAGACAGCTGGAAGGACAGATATATAAATGAGCTGAAACCACAGAATCAAATGTTAAGCCATGCAGTTTGATGTTTTTATCACTAATACTTTTGTGGCTCAAGTTTAAATAGATGGTACTGTCTTACCCTTTTTTGTTCTTATTTTGAGGTTTGTTTTTGTTGTGGACCAAATGGTCTATTTGTTAAATGATGAAAGTTTTTATTATTATTTTTCTATTGTTTTTAAATTTCTTTGTTGTTAGAATCTGATGGTCTGTGCCACAATCAGCTTGTCTTGTTTTTACTGACTACTATCTCTGTCTGTGAAGTATATAGTGAATTGGATTTTGTTTTTTAATCTGGTGACATCCATTTGCAAATCCATGTTGAAATTGAGTGTTTGCTGTGATCATTTAACTGTCTTTACAAAATTCTACTATTCCATATCCCATTTCATTTTATATCACAAGACCAAACTTGTCTGTTATTCTAGTTAAACAGCATGAAACCCTCACCACCTTCAAGATGCACCTTGATATCTGAATTAGTCACCACATATTTTCCCACGGCCTGTCTTATGTAATCCTCCTGCAGACAGGAGGTACCTTATGAGTGTTGGTAAGGGTTTAATCACCCCTGGACTGATTTGTCTTGTAAACCCTAAGATTCAATGATCCTATGACCCACTAAGAATAGCAAAAATAAAATTAGTTTATACCAGAATCATCTTATTTTGTTTGATAAAGTCTGCATGGATTATAGAACACAAAACTGGAATCAAATGTTCTACCATCTGTTCAGATATCTTTGACGTAATTCTTTCTTTCTTTCTTAACAGAGTTTTTTAAAGTAAAATGTAAGTTAAAGAAATACCATATTTAATTTACTTAAATTTGGAAATTATGAAATAAAAACTATTATGTCAACACCTACGAATTCAGTTCTACAAAACTACTTTTTCAGCCACCAATGTCCTAGTACCTTTATCTGGCCAAAATTATACAAAAATATAAACATCTAACAGAAAGTGAATCTTACTTGTTATGCCTTACAATACATATAAACTTGCCTGATTGCTTTTTACTGATTGTGTATGTTTGCTTTAATGTTTATACACTAAATAAATGAGCCAAGGGATGTCTAATACCACTAAAGTATGCAGAAAATTCACTTTCAAACAAATTTTCTTTGAAACACATAAGTTGACTTTATATTCTGACATACCTTAATGGAATATCTGAACCAGATTATGCAGCGCATCTGGCCTGGTGAGAAGGATCGTTCGCCACACTTATTTTAGTCTTCTTGTGACCAAGGAAAGGTTTGAGTAAACATGAAATGTAGTCATTATCATCTAACTATAAAACCAGTTACTGTGAAAAGGAAAATTACTGTTAGTCACACAATGCAATGCAACATTTATACCATTTGCTTCAGCTTGGTTTTATTGCCATTTAACTCTGTTTTATTTCTTATTTATTCTTTTTAATATCTGCATTTCACACTGTTTGTCTTTATTATTGTTAATGATGCTTTGTTAAAAGCACTTCAAAGTCTGAAGTTAAAGATGATGTGTTTTGTGCTGTGTATAAGTTCTAATTTTTCCCCTCTTGCAAATATGTGCTTTGAGTTAGAGTCTGGTACCCACTGACTGTCTATCTACTGCAGCTGTATATATTTTGCATTAAAGAATGGGCAGCCTGCACATCACCATCCTTACTGGAGAAGAAACATTCTCCAGAAGGATGTTAACGTACAGGTAAAGGCCAATGAAAAACAAGACTGCTACTTCACAGCAGCATATTAAGATCTGTAAAGCTCAGACAGTGTGTGTGTGTCTTTCGGCTTTTCTCGGTTAGGGGTCGCCACAGCGGAACTCCGGTCCGCTAATGATTGGCAGTAGAGTTTTACATGCTGGCTTGCCGCCCATTCACGCATGACAGTAGAGAAGTAAATAACTGCCATTTTCTTATTCCATTTGTCCTGGTCCCCTTCAATAAATACATCACACCATTAGATGGCCTTTATTAAACTTCCATAAACATAACTTTAATGAACAATATTTTAATTTATTATCCACAGCATGAACATCCATGTAACAATTTAGTAGGGAAGCATATCCCCGCTCACCCTGTCGAAATAAACAGTGTCATCACCACCTCTTGCTTACTCTTACTTATCTAGCAGCGTCCTACTACTCACTTTTATCCCCGAGTTCATTGAACCAAACACCCAACACCAGAGGGGGGAACAGAAGTGGGACAAACCTGCCCCTCTTCTCCTCCTAAGCACCAAACCCATCAAATAACCACATAATCCTCAAAGTTCTAAAAGAGGGAAGGAGGGCGGGTAGCAAGTTCACACCAGAATCTGATCCCTTACCCAGCAACATTCACATAAAACCACTTAAGACCCTCCTCACACCTACCTCACTTCCTCCCAAACCCACCTCCTCATTTCTGATTTAACCCTTCTATCCCCACCACACTAGCTAACTTCCTTCCACTACCATCCCAGCCCTAATATCCCCTTTTCTCCCCTCCCCAAACCTTAACTCCATTATTCCTATATGACCCTCAGAACTGAAGGTGTCCCTGAACTAATTGGTTTCTTCCAAACCTCATTTGTCCTGCTCCTCTTCAATAAACACACCACACCAAATAACATTAGATGACCTTTACTAAACTTCCATAAGCATAACTTTATTGGTCAATTCTTTAATGTATTAATCGCAGCATAAACATCCATGTAACCATTTACAAAGGTAGTGAATCCCCACTCACCTTGTCCAAATATGCATCATCATCACCACTACTCACTTACTCTTACTTATCAAGCAGCATCCCACTGCTCACTTTTATCCCCCAACACATTGAATCAAACATTCAACACCCAGGGGCAACAGGTGCAGGACATGCTTTGCCAGAGATGGCCTGCACCTGTCGCCCCTGAGATTCCGGATACTGGCTAAGGGTATTGCCGCCCCTGTAGTGCCTTTTTTAGGCAAGGTTCAAATGACAAATTCCCCACTATAACAGGAACAGGCAAACAAAAACTGAGGGTAATGCTACTCAATGCTAGAAGTATAAATCTCAAAATGCACTCACTCAAGGCACTTCTTAAAATGGAGAACATCGATATCTGTGCAGTGATTGAGACCTGGTTCAAGGCTCTAGAGAGCACCCCTACATTACCAGGCTACAACTCATACCACACTTTTCGGCCATCTAACCTGGACCAGGACACCAAAGGCAGAGGTGTGTTCATATTCATTAAGGATATCCATACCTCCAGGCTAGTTGCACAGCATAATGTATCCGAGGTTATCCAAGTGCAACTAACTCTGGACAAAACTGCAATCTGAATTGTAGCTTGCTACAGATCCCCCACCATACCCCAGGATTCCTACTCCTCTTTTCTTGATATACTGGAAAATATTAGGATTCAACCAAACACCCTAATAATGGGCGATTTCAACTACCCCACCATTAACTGGGAAAACTACTCATGTACTAACTCCTTCGCTCAACGCTTTCTGGAATTCATAAATTCCAATGCCCTGGATCAACTTATCCACACCCCCACCAGGGGCAACAATATCCTAGACCTAATCATTACCAACATGAGTGACCGGTGTTCCACACCTGAAGTCAACTCCTCATTGGTCAGATCCGACTATAAGCTAATCACCCGAGATATCCACATCCCGCTCTCACCCACCATTAAGGAAACCACAGTAAAAGATTTCTCCAAAGCCAACTTTATGCTTCTTAAGACAGAAGTGGCGAACATCATGACACCCATGCAGATGGACAATACAGTTACGACTGCTGAATCCTACACAAATGCACTCTATAAGCACTTACACGAGTGCATGGATCATGCTATCCCAAACAGAACCAAGACCCTATCCTTCCAAAAAAGAAGCCAATCTTGTGGTCCTCTGCCATAAACAAACTCTACAACAGAAGGAAGAAACTGTTGCAAAAAAGAGTAAAATCCCATGAGTGGAGGAGCTCCCTGGTCGGCCTCAGTAAGAAGCTGAGATCCCTTATAAGATCCTCCAAAGCTAGCTATGAAAACAAAATCACCACTGATTCTAAGGGCAACCACAAAGCAGTCTATAGCTATATCAAGAATCTCAATGGCAACACCCAGATCTGCTCTGAGTTACAGCACAACAGCATGAAAATTACAGAACCAACTGATATTGCCAACATCCTGGCAGATAGGTTCAGTGCTAACTTTACCCCCCCCTTACCCTCTAAAGGGCCCATATCTATACAGGAAGAATGCAGAGTCCCTGTAATCACATCTATGCAGGTAAAAGCTGCACTCTCTAAAACCAAAAACACAGCATCCATGGGACCAGACAACATCCCAGGCTGCATTTTACGCAAACTTCAGAACGAACTGGCTCCCCACCTAAGCACCATGTTCAATCATAGTCTCATGTCAGGCTTTGTGCCCACTGAAAGGCGCACAGCAACAGTTATCGCACTCCACAAAGGGGGAGCCACCACTGATCCTGGGAACTATCGCCCTATTAGCCTGACGAGCCTGGTATGCAAGGCCATGGAACGTATCATTATGGAACTCATAAACAAAGACATTGGTAACCTCCAAACACTGGATCCCACCCAGTTCGGGTTTGTGAAAGGCATATCATGCCTTCTGAACCTGATCGACTTCTTTGAGGCAATCACCAAAGTCGTAGATGATGGTAAGGTGGTTCACACAGCCTATTTTGACCTCACCAAGGCTTTCAACACCATCACCCATTCTGGAATTATAGCTAAACTCACTAGACTAGGTATAAATCCCTACGTAACAAGTTGGGTTGCCAACTGGCTCACTGACAGAACCCACACTGTAAAAGTTGCAGACTGCAAATCTGACTTCAAACCAGTGACAAATGGAGTACCACTGGGTTCAATCCTGGGACCTCTCTTGTTTGGTATCTACTTCTCTGAAGTACAGGCTAACACAGAAGGCCTCTGGCTAATGAAGTTCACAGATGACTGCAACCTAGGAGCCATAGTCGAGTCCCCAAATTATCTGGACATCGTACAAAAGGGCCTCACTGAAACAGATGCCTGGTGTCAGAGGCATGGCCTCAAGCTCAATGGCAAAAAGTGCTTTGTCATCCCCTTTAATAAAAACTCTGTACCCATGAACTGCCACATAAACGGCAGTCTACTTAACACCGAATGTGTGATAAGAGACCTTGGGACCCAGGTGGACAGTAGTCTCTCCTTTGATAATCACATAGCCACAGTAGTCAGGAAATCCTTCTATGTGGCACACCTCATCACAAAAGGGTTCTCATCCAGGAAAAAAGAGGTCATTGTTCCCCTCTACTCAGCAATCATTAGACCCATTATAGAGTACAACGCCCCTTTTGGAAAGTTTCTCACAACACATCTGCAGCAGCTGGAAAGGCCACAGAAGTACCTCACAAAGAAGATTGCTGGCCTCAAACAGATGCCCTACACTGACCATCTCAAAAAACTCCAGCTTTACTCTGTAGCATATCACCTACTCCAAGGAGATCTCTGCCTAACATATAAAGCTATGTTAAACCCAGAGCTGTTGGACATGCTACACCTAAAGAAATCCCAATCCCTCAGAGCTACACGCTCTAGGGACATAAACCTTGTCACCACAATAAACAGGACATGCTGGAGGGATAGATTCCTTTCCCAGAGACTTCCTATACTCTGGACCAAGCTATCCATCTATGCCAAGCAAAGTTCCTCATTAGCACTCTTCAAGAAGAATCTTGATGAATGGATGGGAAATAGGAAATACACCCCGGGGATCACTTCTGTGGCTCTGCTCGACAGGGGCACAGGAAATTAACTTTCTTGGTTGGCGTAAGCCAGAGAACCTTGTTGGCTAGGCTTACTTAGGCCCTTGGGCTGATAGCCTAGTACCTACCTATGAACCTATAAACCTATGAACACCATAGGGGGAACAGAAGAGGGACAAGCCTGCCTTTCTTCTCCACCAAACAGCCTGCGGTTCTCCCCTCATTCACTCCAAAGCCTTCACCAAACCTTTTAGAAACAAACCTAAATGTATATTAAACAGATCCAAACTAAAATTGTTCAAGTGTAAAATGTAGGCACTGCAATGAAAAAAAAATGAGGAGGGGAGGAGATGCGGGGGGGGGGGAGTGGAAAGGTCTGGTTAAGAGAGTAGAAAAATCAGTGACAAGAATTATGCAGAGGGATTGACAAATGTTGAAGTATTGCAAAATAGGGGGAATCTCTCAGAACAAGAAAGGGAGCAACTGCAGAATTCTAAACAGAAAATAAAGGATTACCTTGATAATATGCACTAGTTTAGAAAGATTGTTGCTAAGCAACTGTTTTTTGATAATAATTCTAGAGCACAAAAACTTTTAGCACAACAGTTCAGGCAACAGAAAGTGAAAAGAGCAGTCACCAGGCTTAGGGAACTTATAACAAGGAAGATAACAAGAGACTCTGTAGAAGTATTAGAAATGTTTAGGAAATATTATGAAAAAAATTGTATAAAGCAGAGAAATATGGAAATCAAGAAAAGGTACAAATGGAAATGTTTGTGGAAAAATTAATTATGCCAATGTTAGAGGTAGATGAGGCTCAATTACTAACAGTTAGGATAGGAAGGGATGAGATGAAAATGGCTATGTATAACCAATCTACAGGAAAGTCCCCAGGAATAGATGGTATTCCTGTGGAAGTTTGCAAGTTAGGAGGGAAAAATGATAAGCACCTGGAAGGTTTTGTTTAATGTATTAACATGTTCCAACCACTGCTCTCATCTCTAGAATGTTGTATTAATAAATCCCTCTCTGAATCATTCCGTGCCTTGGGTATGGGTGGCTCCTGGTCCACCTTATCATTCCGCGCATCCGCTCTCACCCGACCAAGAGGAGAAGCAAAAAAGAGCCTTCAAAGATCACCGAGGTGAGAGGAGGAAGCAGGGGAACCAGCAGCTTTAAGGGGAGACTAACAGTTGCTGGGATGAATCATAGGATGAGCAGGAATGCGACTGTGTCGCTCACAAATGATGCTGGGGATGAGCAGGAGGAGTCTAGGCTGTAGGAAAGGGTGCATAACAGGCGCCATGGACCCTAGGCCCCTCAGGAGGAAGTGCCACTTCATCTTGGATGGAGAATGGTAAGCCAGGCTGAACGCAGATTTTGAACTCTGTCATGAGGAAGGGATTTAAACTCCTTGTGTCTAAGATGGCACCTATAAAATCTATGAAAGGGAAGGTGATTAAACTCCGAGTGTCTGCTGTGGCATATATTCGCCCAATGAACTAGAGATTATGCTAATGTTGGAGTATGTAATGGTAGTAGATGTTGGGGAGGCGTGAAGTCCAGGTAGGGAAAGACCTGCACCCAATGTAAGTACTTAGATACTTGCTGCACTACTAATACTTTGGTGTACCTGGTATGTGTGGTGAGACCAAGGGCAGGATGCACTTCACCAGTGCACTAATCAACTGGTTGAAATGAACCTGGGGCTGGAGCCTCCTGTCCATTAGGATAAGATGAACTGGCATCCTTGGGGTCTATGGAGCACATCCAGTGATTTTCTCCCAGAAGGGGAGAATAGACATCAGAGTCCAACGCCAGAACTTGAGGTTGGGAAAGCACAGGTTCAAGGAAGAAGGTCTAAAATTGGTCTTAGATCCCCCGTCTTCAAGGCTGCTAAAGAACCTTATGAGTCTTTCCCTGATCCGATCTGGAGGTCTTAGGGCCGGGCTTCCGGCAGATAAAGAATTAGCAGATGGCCAATTTCTACTCTGTAGTCTAAGGCGTTGAGCTGGAAAAGCGGCGGGGAGGGACTACCTTTTGGCAAATAAAAGGCCCAATTGTGGCAATCCTCTGGATGGGATCTGGAGAATGCAGCGGTCTGATGTTATGGACTCCAGCAGCTAGGTGCTCGAAAAAATATCCCGACGCTAGGTCAGAGTGGAGCAGACCCCGACGAAGGCTGTAATGGCAGACAACCATTCAGAGGGTCTCTCGTTGGAGCCGGCGGGTTACCCCTCAACACCTCAGGGCCTGGGGCGTCCTCTGTCACCTCTGGACCTGCGGAAGGACTGGTTGTCCCGAGGAGCAGGCTGGCCATGCCGCTGGCTTCCCTGGTTATCCAGAGCTTCTGACCCTGGATCTGCCTAAACAGGGGCCTCTGGGGTGCAGAGCCCTGAGATTCGGCCCGGAAGACAGCGTCTTCCGTCCTTCTCAGCTCTGTCAGGTCGTTCTGTGGCGAACAGTCTTGCCAAAGAGGCTGGGCCATCAAGGCAGGACATGGCGAGAGGAAGGGGAGGCTCGCTGAAGGCTGTCAACCCAGGCCGAGGAGTGAGGTAACTGAACTAGTAACCTGCAAAGCCCCTCGCCTTCCGTAGCAGCTAGCAGGGGAGTAGCCCATTAGCTTGGGCACTGAAAGAGGTGGCCATGGAGGTGGAGTGCAGCGCACTTGCTTTGGCCTCGGCGCTGGACTCTGGAAGTCTGGCGACGTCTTCTCTAAGATGTGGCTTCTCCAATCTATGTGCCAGGGTGTTCAAGCACTTACGAGCCCTACGCTGAACTGTTCATCCCGCTTACCAAGCGGTCCATCATCCGAGACTCGCATTGCCTTCGGAGGAGGATGGACGGACTGACTCTCTCCTGAGCAAGTTCCCTCATGGTGGCCGCCGCCCGGCAAATCATCCACGAGGCCGCCCCTTACTCCAATGGGCACGCGGTCAGCCCGGTTCGGTCGGGCCTTCTAGGGGACCTTCCCAGGGATGGTTCGTTTCCATGCCAGGGTGGTCCATGAGAGGTCCACCAGAGGTCCCACAGAGGGGACGCACCCAAGAGGCAAACGGGCCCACTTCAAATGCCTCCCTGAAAAGGACTGCGTCGGGGAGGAAGGAGGGAGCACCAGACCACCCCGAGACGGAGCATTTCCATGATGTCTCCAAATGAGACATCCTGAGGAAGGTGACCCGCAGAGAACCTTCACCCCACTCCAAATCCGTGTCTTCCGACTCAGACTCAGGGGAGGGGTGACCGACCGCGTTGCTGAGCGAGGAACATCCCTCTGGGGGCTGTCCAGAGGACCCAGCTTAGCAAACAGTACGTTCCAGGGAACAAACAGGGGGGGCTGAGAGCGGCTGTCCCAAGGGGCGGATGGTGGAAGCCTGCAGTACAGAGGGCTAGGAGGGGCCGAGCTGCGAAAGCGGGGCGAGGGTCGGAGACCCTCAACAGGGCCCTCTCCACTCGGAGCAAAACCCGAGGGCGACCCGACCGAAGAGGACGCGAATGTCCCTCGGATCGGAGTGGATGGCCGCGCGGCGCCGGAAATCCGGATAATCAGCCCTGACACAGGCGGCGGATCGGCCGTCCGAAGGAGCACTGATCCCGGATCGAGCTGGATCAGGCTCCCGAGTGGATCCGATGCACTTTCGAGGAACAGGGGTTGGATCTACCGATGAGAGTACATCCGACCCACCCTGCCACCCTGGCTGCTGCGGCTCAACGGCTCCAACTGCTCCTAGGGTGGAAGCTCGGGTGGGAGAAGAGGCAATAGGCTTGAAAGCAGAGGGAGCTGGATAGCTTGACTCCCAACAGGGGCATGGATGAACCTTCTGCTCATCGGTCATCCGGTCAGCGTCATCCGCAGGCCAAAGTTGATCTCGGCGACACGTCCGAGGGGTAGGTTGTGAGTCTCCGGCATTTCCAGCCTCGGCCCGAGGCTCTGGAGTCCCTCCTCCTCAGGTCAAACCTGAAAGGGAGGTCCCGGCCGGGCGACTGGGGCAGTAACCGAGGGGGAGAGGCCGCAAAGGCGGGAAGAGGGAAAAAGCAGGGTGGCAGCCCAGCTTATGGTGTCTCTCCCTGTCCGGTCGCTCAGCACCCGTCGAACCACTAAAGCTCACTGGGAGGAGTCCCAGGAGGGAGAGTGAGGAGGCGGAGGGGACGTGGAGCCGGAGGGGACAAAGGAGGTGAGGGAGGACCCGCCGTAGGAGCGAGCCCGCCAAAACAAGCTTGGACCTCGGCGCTCACAAAAAGCCTGCACACCTGACAGGCATGCAACCCTGACATCATGGCCTTTGGTGCCAACCATGTGACATCTAATACCTGAGGCCATGGAAAGCGTGTACACCACTTTTTAGCTTAACATAGAAAACTTAGGGCTGGGCAGCTCAGACAAAAGCAAACAAAACAACATACCTAACTAGAACCAAGTAAAGTAAACACCTCACTCACAGAAAAAAACACAACTACACAGCTGCACAAGCTGAGGGATAAACCAAATAAAAAATAGTAGGAAAAACTAAAAGTAATAATTTAATAGAAACCTGCATTTACTAACAAGCTTTAAATTTTTTTTTTGAGTTTAAGCACTTTAGATACAAAAGTATATCAGCTGGAGAGATGGAGGCAACACAATCTGGTCACCATGCCAAAGCGAGAGCTGAGGTCATGAGGGGTAGAGAGGGCAGGGGGAGGGATGGGTGAGAGAGAGAGCTTGGATCCATAGCTGGTAAACCATGCTGGTTCGGATCCGATATCGGATCCATAACCCACAGGTTGCAGACAAATGAATCTCCTACTTCAGATCAGTATTTTAAGAGCAGTAGAAGTACCAGCATCCTGGAGGAACGGGGCTGTAATGGTAATACCTAAAGAGGGTAAAGATCACTGGATCCAGCTTCATACAGGCCCATTTCAATACTAAACCATGAGTGTATAGTGTTCATGTCTATAATGGTTAAAAGAATGACAAAAGTGATACCAGAGTTGATAGATATGGATCAGTGTGGTTTTTGTGGAGGGGAGACAAGCATTTGACAATATTAACAGAACAATGATGATCCAGAAGGAAGCAGAATGTAAGAAAGTACCACTTTTATTGGTGGGTCTTGATGCAGGGAAAGTGTTTGACAGTGTAGTCTGTGACTTCATGAACAAGGCAATGGAAGCATTTGCTTTCCCTGATACAATTATAAGGTAGATTAGAAGGATATATGAGGGATCGGAGGCACAAATTAAAGTGGGCAGGGTCCTCTCCGATAATTTCTGCTTGACCAGAGGAACCAAGTAGGGTTGTCCCCTTTCCCCTTTGCTGCTTGCATTATATTTAGAACCATTGGCAAAGAAAATAAGGGAATCAGAAATTCAAGGCTATAATTGGTATGGTAGTCAGGAAAAGCTGGCTCTCTTTGCATATGATATTATTTTATACATGACAAAACCAGAACAGGACATTACAGTGTTGTGGAACATTTTAAGACAGTTTCACATCTTCTTGGGATACAAAATTAATGAAGCTAAAACAAAGGCAATAGTGGTAAATCATGTACCCACACACAAATTGGTCCAACAACATCCATATTTATGGGGACATGATAAAATGAAATATTTAGGAGTATGGGTTAGAAATGACTCTGTGGTGGCAGCTAAGGATATGTGGGAAGAGACTAAACAGAAGAACTGGAAGTTTTGTTATATGGATGTGAATATTAAGATGCAAGCCATTCAAATGTTTTAGTCCCTTTAGTCTTATACACAGGTTGGGCATACTTTTAGCAACTGGAGGAGAAGTTGTTGATAGCAATTAAAAAAGAGTTGAAGGATTTTATCTGGGAAGGGAAGACAGCAAGGGTCAAGTGGGATAAACTGGTTAGAACAAGGCAGATTAAGATTATGTAATTTGAGGAGGTATTTTAGAGCAACACATTTAAAGCTCTTATACATAGCACAAGCAGAAAATTATAATTCAAAGTGGAAAGGAATAATGCTGACACAGGTAGAAAGCTCAAGAAATAAGGAGAGACTGGGATTTTGGATGCAAACTCTTAAGGAGAACAACCAAAATCATACAGAGTATTATATTCATAAAATAGCAGGGAGTATTCTAAGAACCAAACCAGCATGAGAATGGAGAAAAGAGATTTTATCGATAGAGATGACTATGGTCAGGGATACAGATAATAGGGTTCCTGTCAGAAGAAAGAAGGTGCATTATGTCGAATGCATCTTCATCGAACTGCAAATGTCAAAAACGCAAAATGATGAAGCGGCTTTTAAGTGAATTCTTTCCCTGGGAAAGAAGTCGCTTGGCCGCTTCCATCACTTTGCCATTTTCAGCACTGTAGTGCGATCTCAGCGTTGGTATATTTAAGTAGGAGAGAGTGGGGGGCACAGCCCCCACATGGGGGCTGTGGGAGATGAAGCTCCCCACTTAAAATAGTGTTTAGCGTGTTTTTTTTTGTTTTTTTTTTTTTGGGAACAGCAAATATTTTCCCTGGGAAAAAATTTGCTGTTCTGGTTGTTCGCTTTTTTTTTGCTTTCATTCTTTTGTGGTCAATATAATAGCATTCGATCTTTTCATTGTTCGCTGTTATAACATAGACCCCAGATAATAGGCAAGAGGGGGCTGGAATTTATTGGAGAAAACTGGCAAAGGAACCAAGGTAGTGGGAGCAAATAACTAGAATGGGAAAGGTAATAGAATGGGAAGAGACCAAGAATGTATGTGGACTGCAGGTTAGAGATTATCTTCCCGATCAAGGATTGATATCAGAGTATAGGCAAATAGAAAGAAATAGGGGGCTCCTAAATGAAAGACCAGCACTGGTAGAACTTTTAATAGAATCTAGAACATAAGCTGCTATTAAAAAGGAATAATTAGTAAAGAATATAAAATATTGCATGATATTTATAAGAATCAATCAGAGAAGCTTAGAAAGGATTAAGAAGAGAGAATGGATAAGCAATTCACAAAGAGACAATGGGGGGTATGTATATCTCCCAAATATGCAACAAAGTCTAGAAGATTTAGTATCTTTGCCTGGAAGTGTTTACATAGGTATTTTTATACCCCAAGAAGACTCCAAAGCATTTTTCCTCAGGTGGATAACAGATGTTGGAAGTGTGACAGGCAAGAAAGAGGCAGCTTGGAACATATTTTTGGAGAGTGTAATAAGCTGGCAGGCTTTAGGAATTATCTGCAGACCTCTCTGTCGGAGATGCTGGGTGAGCAGATTGGACTGATTGGGGAGATGATTTTTTTGAGTTATGCTAAGAATCAGAATTGCCAAGACAATTGCTGAGTCTAATTCTGGTGGCTGCCAAAAAAGCAATTACTAGAAAATGGAAATCAAACTCTAGACCATCTATACTAGAAGAAGTGAATATAGTAACAGAGATAAAACAATTGGAATTGGGATCTTTAGAAAAGGGAAGGAGCAAACTACATAGGAAACAAACGGAAATTGTGGGAACAATATATGCAGAGCAGGAACAAAGTTTAAGAGGCAGTATTTGAATGAGGCAGATAATGCTTATCTGATAATGAATGGATGGTTTTATAAGTGATGTATAATGTTTGCAACTACAGTTGTTTCAGTGGTGTCTGTGATGCAAGCTGTTTGCAGCTCAAGTGGTATAATTTTGTAAGTTTTTCATTTATATAAATGTAAGATTGCCTTTGTCATATGTGAAAATTTAATAAAGAAGTTTGGAGGAAAAAAATGTTCAATTGCAATCCATCCTCTCTGAACCAAACCAGGTCCCTGTCATCAAAATCAATATGCTCTAGCGTATGAATATCTGGAGCAGCCAGTTGCCTTGACAGCTTAAAATTAACAAACCAATGATCCCTCTCTAAAGTCATAAAACTACTAGCTTTCTTCCAAAATAACCATGGTACTAATTCCATCAACACAATACACATACCAAGGTATAACCCCTTCAACATAAGTAGATCCTGTCCTATCCTATCTACCAACTGTCTCTTCAGAATTATTCCCAAATCATTACCTGCCAAATGAACTCCCAGGACTCACAGGAACCCAACTGAAGACTGTATTAATGCAAACTCCTCCACAGGTTGATGCAACCTGAGACCTCTAACACCATGCCATATGACTGTCCACCTGAAATGATGTAGACCCAATTCTTTGCTAGCCAGCCTAACAGCAGCCTTCTTCACCACCCAAGGAATATAAGAATGAACCAGAATGACAATCTCCTTTCCTAAAGAGAGAGAGAGAGAGAGAGAGAGAGGAAAAAAATACTACTAAGCCAATCACCGTAACCAATTATCTGATACGAGACAAAAAAGCATTTGAAGACGAATGACCCACCCTCTTAATAACTTCATTTGATTTGCTTTCTCTCAATAAGTCCAAGGCCCTTCCAGTGCTAAAGGAATGAGTGGAAAACCTCTCTCCCAGAAAACCAATACACTGAAAAGCTGTCCTCATCACATATACTAACTCATTGCTTTAAGGGTTCAAATAGTGACTAATTGCTTATGAATTGTGATAGGCTCCAACTTGTTAACAATGGGTATATATGAAGTTGTATATTGTCAATGGCTGTTGAACGTCTGAAGAAGTAGTGTTTCTACACCACAAAAGTGTTCACCTAATAAAATGCGTGTTTTTTTATGTATTTGTGTTGGCTTCCCTGACCATTGGTTGGATATTTGGATGCTACAGTGGTGTCTTAAACATTTTGGTTTTATCATCCAGAACTCATTTGTTCGAGCTGTGACCTTATTTGTGATGTTTGATTGCTCAGTATCACCTAGACCCCTATTGATCAAAAAAACAAAGTCCTGAGGACTCCAAGCATGAGAATGCAGCAATCTCTTACTCCAACCCACCGGACACAACCAATCATTCCTGTCCTTTCTCAGTACTATCTGCCTGCCTTTCCCCAACTGATCAGTTTTAGATCTACACAACCAAATATGCACTGACACAGAAAATACTGTCACATTCCACTAAATTAGCAACCTCAGCAGCTCCGACACCCTAAAAGCTCCATGATACAAATACATCCATAAAGCCGACATCACCCTGTCATGAAAGGGGGTACTGCCACCCCAGCTATCTGGAATTTTGTAAGTAAGTATATGTCATTTGTGAATATTAACATGATTTATATGGAAGTATAACAAAGGAAGATACAGCCAGCACAGCTGTCTGGAATTTTGTAAATGGTTATGTGTCATTTGTGAATATCAACATGCTTCATGTAAGATGCTTGTGTGACAAATCTATTAGAACTGTATGTCATGTACATATCAAACTAGGTTTGTACAGACATATGTGTGGAAAAGATATTTTCTAAAGTACTGAACTATAAATGGATCCACAGTGTGCCCTGCTGGAAGAGAACAGAAATGTACATACACTATTGTAACTGTTTAAATTAATATGTTTTAACAGTGTAAACTGGAACAGAGGGGGTTAACTTCATTCCAGCAAAACTTTGGAAAAATAGCTGAAATTAAATTATTTTATGGCAGGAAGAGACATGATGTCTATAGTAGGGAGTTTTCTGTGCTGTCTTGAAGGAGAAATTATTACTAGGCTTGAGATGTGGAAGTATTTGATTGTTTTATGACTTCCACCATTTGCCAAAGATATGAGAAAAAGCCCTTATCTATGTATTTTCAAAGGTGGATGCTAAATACTGTTTTCAGCAGTGGGGGTTTACCTGGAATAAAGTCAGATGATAAGAAATTATGTTATTCTGCAAGCTATCCTAGCTGTAATATTTAAGATATTAATTTAAGAACTCTCTGAGAGAGACTCAGCATTCTGTATTCTGTCTTGGACCTGACAACATCAAGATCCACTCACCACATCTGCCTTGCTGCTCTAATTAAGTGTACTAGGGTATAGTAATTCTCTTAGATATAGTCAGGAATATAGCAAAGCATAATTTAGATTTTTTTATTTATTTGAGACTGTCCTACAATGTTGTTTTAAATATTTCCTGTGATTTTGAACTCTGTTGTCACTGTAAATATATACTGAGTATTTTCTTGTTCTTTTAATATTTACTATTAAATACATTTAAACCTTTCATTGTGGCTGATCTGTCTAGAGATATTTAAGTTCTGAGAGTACTTGCATATTTATTTGGTTACACTGTATGGGCCACTCCCAATAGCCTTGCTCTTGGCCAAACTAACATTTGTATTGATAGTAACATTACACAGTAAGATTGGACACCCTTTGTTAAGGGCCTCATAGTAGCTGATAAGGGGTTATGGTGGCAGTGATTACTACCTTATATTCTGGGCAGAAAGGGACATAGCTAGTAAACCTGTGCCAGCCTTTCCCAGGTATGTGTGTGCGTGTGTGTGTGTGTGTGTGTGTGTGTGTGTGTGTGTGTGTGTGTGTGTGTGTGTGTGTGTGTGTGTGTGTAAAACAAATCTCCAATAGTGTGTGTGTGTCAGCTACTTGGGCAGGGACACGAAGCACTAGTTGGACAGAGAGAGTGATTGAGGACTTGTCATGGGACCCTGCCTAAGGACTCAACTCTATAGCTTTGCCAGTGGGGAGTCTTTTTGGGGATCTTGAGAAAGAGGGAGAAACCAGCCCCAGACTGGCTGTGGTCTCTGTGTGCTCTTATGGGAATTGCACTTGATGCAGAGAGCTGCATCTGGAAATACTGTGTGTGTACCTGTCAGCCTCCCAATGTATGCCCCCCACTGATGCTAGTGGTAAGGACTGAGGCTCCTTGATTACTGGTTCAGTGGTGTGGCATCACATACCCACAAAGTACAGTCTGTTGAATCACCATTCACCAAAGCTAAGTCCTGCAGCAAAACTTTCAAAACCTGTATTGTTAATGGCCATTGTCTGTCTGTCTTCATACAAGTAACCCTACCTCATCCCTTCAACATATGAACCACCCTTCACGATTTAGTAAAGTCCTGCAACCCTGCCACCTGTGCAAGCATACTAATTGCTGCTAGGTCCTCCTTGACCGGATGAACTGCCTTACCTTGTGCCCAAGCCCAAGTCAAATAGTGCAACAACAATTCTTCCGACCAAACTCTTTCCTCCTCAGGTAGCTGCAATAATATTTTATCAAAATCTTGTAATGCCTTACCATATACCTTCCGTATAGAAGTTGCCCAGGATTCCTGAACCAACCATCTGGTTATTTCAGGGCAATCTGCTACACCTCTTCTGGCAACACCACCATCTCATCTGCTGCCTCTGGAGCTAACTGTCTTAACCTGGGAACTAAAAGTGAGACAAACTATCAGCAATCCTATTCCTAGCACCCTCCACATGCATGCCTGTAAAAGAAAAATTAATCAGCAAACTATGCAAAACCAATTTACATAATACTAACAAAGACAATTCCGACTTCTCTGTTTTTGCCTGTAAAACCCACATCAATGCCAAATGAAAAACAACCCTCTTTCCCCACAACCTCTTCTGCCAAACCATAGATGCCACCCAAATTGGAACTAACTCCAAAAATGCTACATCCCTCTTCCATTCATTCTTCCAGTCTGCCAACCAATGAGCCGCAAATCATTCACCTCGTAAAAATGCCCCCATCCCAATATCCACTGCCGTGTCAGTAAACAATTGCCAATCCCAATGACCAACCCAATCTGTCTGCCAGAAAGACACACCATTAAACTGCTCCATGAAAGACAACCACAGTGCTAAATCAGCATTCATCAACGTACTAACCCACACCCAGTGATGTTTGCTTTTTCCTGCTTTTTGACAAAAAGGGCATGATCTATAAAAGGTAGGAATTGGGTGAACTGCCCAACATGCAAAATTCATAAGTCGCAAGAGCTCCATGACATTGTTAATCCACACCTTGTCCTTGGATTTCACACACTGAATCTTTTCTGTCAAATGTGTTATCTTTTCATCTGGCAAACAAAACAAACCACACCCTGCATCCACTAGCAGTGTCAAAAAACAATTCCTTTCTCAGGCCTTCTAACTTCTGCATAGAGGAATGCCCAGTTCTTCATGCATCCCCAAAAACTCTTGTATACCCTCCAATGCTCCTTCAATACCTTCAACTGCAATTAGAAAATCATCCAGATAATGAACCACCTCCTGAGTGCCTACCCACTTCTGCCAAGTCCAATGGAGAGCAGTGCTAAACTTCTCAAATGTAGCACAGTCTACCGAACATCCCATCAGCATAATCTTGTCAAAGTAAAACTTGGACCCAACCACCATCC
This sequence comes from Protopterus annectens, assembly GCF_019279795.1. NCBI lineage: Eukaryota > Metazoa > Chordata > Ceratodontiformes > Protopteridae > Protopterus > Protopterus annectens. Next base: position 145,419,036 of record NC_056730.1, read on the forward strand.
CACAAACGGCCACTCTTCCTCCCACATCAGTAAATCAGTAATAAGCAAAACACAGATTCAGTATCCACCTTCATCAACCACAGATTAGTAAACTCCTGAATGACCTGCACAGCATAATTGAAAGATGCATAACTGACTTTTGCGTCATCAACCAAAATAAAATCATTAACAGAATTCCCTTTGGGATAAAACAAATGTTCAATCAAATAAAATTTACTGGCCAACTTCTTAGGAACCAAACCTAATGGCAAGACCTTAAAACTGCTAAAGGGAGGGCTGTCAAATGGGCTCAGTAACCTACCCACCTGCTGCTCCTTTTCCACCAAACTTTCCCAAATCTCTTCCTTACCCCACACAATGCAAATTCCTGCAAATTGACCTATCCACTCCAACCATTAATTTAATAGGAAGTCTCTCAGAAAACCCATCAATTAATTCATCTGAAATTGCCAAATCAGGAAATTCATAGACCAGAAAAAGAAAACTTAAATGCAAACAACCTCAAAGCACACAAGAACCAAAAAGGCAGAGAAGCACACCCCTACTTGGCAGAATAAATGTTTAATTGATTATCGCTTTTGTTTCTTTGAGTAGAAACTTTTTCACGTGACCCAAAAACAGGTCTTATGACTGCTGAGCCCTCAAACAGAACAAGCTGCCTTTTTTAAAGCAACAGTAGCAAATATATAAAGAACATATAAAATGCAAACAACATAGGACCATAGGAGGTTACTAGGCTAATGGCCCTGGGGCCCTTACAAACCTAGCCAAGAGTTTATCCCCAAAAAAGAACCCTCAGTCAACATCTGTCACCCCTGTCAATGAGGGACAAATGTGAAACCCCTGGGACAAATTTGTGGTTTTCCATCCACTCATCAGTGTTGCGCTTGAAGAGAGTCAGTGAGGTACTCTGTTTGACATGTATGGGAAGTCTATTCCAGAGATGGGGCAGCCTCTGGGAGACAAACCTGTCTCTCCAGCAGGTTTTTTTGATGTCACGTATTAGATTTAGGCCTATCGAGTGGGTAATGCGCAATGAGTTAGACTTATGGATATTTAGCATCTCTAGTAAGGCAGGGTCCAATATTACCTTGTAGGTGAGACACAGATCACTTCTTTGCAATCTGTATGATACCAAGTAGAGTGATAGTGATTTGAGCCTGTCCACATAGGACAAGTGTTGGAGGCCATGGCTTTTCTTTGTGAGGTATTTCTGTGGTCTTTCCAGTTGGTGTAGGTTTTTGAAGAGGTACATACCAAACAGAGCATTATACTCAATTATATGCCTAATGTGGGAGGAGTACAGAGAAGTAATAACCTCCTTTTTTTCTGGATGCAATCCCTTTACTTATGAGATGAGTCATCCACAAACTTGGTCAGCCACAGACCCTTTGTCTTTGTCTGAACATCTGAGAAGTAGATACCAAACAGTAGGGATCCCAGGACAGATCACTGGGGAACACCAGTAGTGACATTTCTTCTGTTTTTGTTCATAGCAACCTCAGTACACATTATATTTGCCATAGTCTCTGAATTTCCACAGTGGTACCTAAATTGGGCAAAAATATTTTTGTTTATGTTTATTCGTGACCTCCAGCATTAAATTGTCTATGAAACAAGTCAGATATCCACATTTTTGGAACATTTCTTTAAGTAAGAAAGAAACATTCATCCCAGAAAGTTTTCTATCTCTGAGCCAGTTGGCCAACCACCTGACGAGACAGGGATTTATGCCATGTTGTATTAGCTTTTTGATAATGCCCGAGTGGAGGATTATGTCAAAGGCCTTGGCCAAGACAAGGTAAGCTGTATGTAGTGGCTTCCCTCATCCAGAGCCTTGGTGACAGTCTCAAAGAAGTCAACCTGGTTCAATAGACAAGATCTGACCCTGACGAATCCGAATTGGGTGGGGTCAAGTGCTTGGAGATTGCCTATGTCCTTGTTTATGAGATACATAATAATAAGCTCCATGGCTTTACAGATCAGACTTATCAAGCTAATGGGGCGATAGTTTCCAGTGTCAGTCACCACCTTTGTGCAAGGTGATATGGCAGTTCTTCACTCTGCTGGAATGAAGCCTGTAATTAGGCTGTGACTGAATAGGGTGCTCAATGGTAAAGCTAGTTATTGCTGGAGATAGTGCAGAATACAGCCTGGCATATTATATAAAAGCTTAAAAAGTTATAAACATCTTGCAAGTGTAAATTTAAATTTATGGATAATAATATACCTTATCTCTCCAATGCCTTCAACTTTAAAATACATGACAATAGTCATAGGTTCATACTAAGCTAACTGCCCTTGCGAGCCTTTTTAAGCCTAGCCAATTATTCCTTGTGATATTCAAACCCTGTACCCTGCCTTTGCAAGGCAAACACCTTAACCATTAGGCCACCAATAACATTTGGTTGTTCAAATATGGTCAGTTGTTATCATTTAAATGCAATTGCCCGTGCAGTTCATGCCTCTCTATATTTAGAGACCATGCACCACCCCTCACATTAGACATAACGTTTTCTAGAATAAAAATTTAAAGTCATGTTCACTTCCACATGTTTTGATATGGCATTTGTTTCCTTTTTTTTCTTAATTTCATAGTTGTGCTCAGAGACGTGGTCTTTTAATTTACGCTCAGTTTGACAAATGTAAGACACAGGGCATATGCTGCAAAGTGCACAATAAACTTCCCACATGTTTCACAGTTAAAATAATCAAGAATCTTAATTTTAAAAATATTCACCTTAATATTGTCACCAACAGGAATATACTTGCAATAACCACAGTGACCACATTTTTTCAACCATAATTGTCTTTCCTGGGAATTTTTAAGGTTTCAAACACTGTTTTAAGATTTTTGCCTTTTCTGTTTATAATGTTTGGTCTACCCCCACATTGTCCCTTATGTGTCTGTTGTCTCTTATAAGGCACCAGTTTTTCTCTAATACAAATCTAATGATATTGCTAGCCAGGGTATACATAGTAAAGAAAGAATTTTAAAAATTTCTGTTTTTGTTCATACTAAACTCAGTACACATTATATTTGTCATAGTCTCTGAATTTCCACAGTGGTACCTAAACAGGGCAAAAATATTTTTGTTTATGTTTATTCATGACCTCCAGCATTAAATTGTCTATGAAACAAGTCAGATATCCACATTTTTGCAACATTTCTTTAAGTAAGAAAGAAACATTCATCCCAGAAGGTTTCACCCAAGGTGGTCATTCGAGCAGCCTGAACAAACTGGCCCTTGACAACCACCTTCTTCTGGACAAGTGGGTGTGCACCTGAAAAATGCAAAAAAACTGTTTGACTACATAGACTTCCTGTAAAGGAACCTCTTATTGCCAATATCTTTCATCAACCAGGTGTCCAGGTATGCAACATGAGTCTCATACCATTTATGTGTAAAATGTAAGAAACTGGTGGTTTGATTAACACATGCCAAAAGTGTGGGCTGTTATTCCTCTCGCCATCCCATAAAATAAAGATGTCATCCAAAAAACACGTATAAAAAGTATATGATTCAAAAAGCTCAGAGTAGAATAAGTAGTTTTTTTCCCATTGGATCATGACTATGTTGGCGATTAAGTCCCACAAGCTGACCCCATGGCAACACCCTTACATTGCAAATACAGTTCTTTCTCAAACATGATGTAATTATTTTATATATATATTATTTTATTTTTTAATTGTTATTCTAACAGATTGTCATACAGGTTGAGCTTGTCTTGATTAATTCCTTTTTCAAACAGAAATTCCATAAAATCACCTAAGACCAACCAAGTTCATGTGGTATTACGCTATAAAAGTCCTTGACAGCAATAGTGATGAAAATGTATGAATCTTTATATGTTATTTTGTTTATTTTTCCAAAAACGTCCCAAGAATTACTGCATACATGTTCTTCCTGTGTCACCAAACTTTTTAATTTTTTATTGAAAAATTTAGTATATGCGTGGGTGATCAAACCATGTGCATCCACCTATGGGGAGCATGGAGTGGGGGTTGAGTAATGTTTTTGTGTATCTTCAGCACACCGAATAATGCAGGTATCATGGGGCTGACCACTCTTAAATAACTGTATTCCTCAACAGTGATCAGTTGCTCAATGAACATGTCCTTGAGATGGCTTCTAATTTTCCTATATGTGACATTAAGCTCGTTTAGTGATACCTTTTCATAGGTGTCTTCAGCTAAAAGCTCCTTCATTTTGCTGGAATAATCACTGTTAAACATAATAACAATCCCACCTCCACCCCCCCTTGTCAGGCTTCATAATTGATATGTTGGGATTATTTTTAAGTTCTTGCAATCTTTTTTGTTCATCACTAAATGAATTGCATTAATCTGCTCTACAATTTTCACTTAAAGCACACCAAATGTCCAGTTCACATATTTGTTTTCAAAAAGCTGTGTTGTAGGATTCAATCCATCCTTCCAATATATCTAATGCTTATGTTCTCTTTGATATTTTCTGCAATTGGAGCTACTTTGGCTTCTGCTCTTATGTCCTCATTTCTACATCTGTCCCACAGTGTGCATCCTAACACCCTTCTCAGGCATTTCATTTCCATCACCTCTAGCTTCCTCATCTGCTCTGCCTTTACTGCCCAGGTTTCTGTACCATACAGTAGTACTGGTTGTACCACTGTCTTGTACACCTTACTTTTCAGCTTCTTTGGCATTCTTCTGTCATACACTACACCTAATATTCTATGCTAGTTGTCTGCAGCCCCTCTGATTCTAGCTTTGACCTCTTCATTCAGACTTCCATTCTCATCAACCATCCCTCACAGATACTTGAAACTATTAACCTGTTCCACTATCTTCCCTTCTATCTCAGTTCTCAGCCTTTTCTGATTTCCCCAGTCTGTCTTATCTGTACTTAGTTTCATCCCAGGTGCCTTAATTTTTTTCATCCATTCCACTATCTTTTGTGAAGTTCTTGCACAGAGTCTGCTGCAATGTCACATCATCCACAGAAGCGCTGAGAAGCCGCGTATTAGGTGGAATTAGCATTCCAGGGAAATAACAAGCAAACAAACAACAAGCATATAAACAAAGCTAGATTCAGCAGGCCTGGATCTAGTCTATGCTACAGCAAACAAGGTGTACCAATTTCAGTAAGATACAGTTCAAATATTCAGGCACTATAAACCTTTAACCAGAAATTCCCAGCTCAGAAGGGCAGAGTCCAGCTTCTTCTCCCACAAGAGTGCAGACCACGAACCTTCTTAATGTAAAATAACTGGCCTGAAGCCCAAGTGCTTAAACCAGAACTAATACACTTTAAGAATAGCAGACACTGAGCCCTCAATCAGCAGTTCCCAACTTAGAAGGATGTTCTACCTGTTCTGCCATTACAGTGCAGACCACAAACCCTATCAGTGCAAAACAACTGGTCCGAAGCCCAAGTGTTTAAACCAAAAGGCTTAGAATGAGTTACACCAAGCAGTAATAAATACAATTGAGTACTTTTAAGATGATGCAAAAGTAAAATAAAGTAGGTAGAAACACAAGTACAGTAAAAGCAGATGAAATTTTTTTTTTTTCTGAACAAGTGCTGAGATCAAAGAAACAGATTTGAGTACTGAAACTAGAAAACTGGCTAGTTATAAGAAAAAAAAAACTAAGCTAGAAGGCTTCCCTCCAACACAGAAGGGCTTGGGGGCTCAGAAGCCTACAAATAGTCTTTACCACTTAACAGGAAAGGCAGGAAACAAGCTTAAAATTTTTTCTGTTTCCCAGATGCTCTCTTTGTACACAGTAGGAGTGCCTGAAATCAGAATATGATCTCACTGCACTCAGTTGAGTGAGCAAATGAGATGGGCCCAGAAGGAGTATGCAAACACAAATTTACAAGAGGGGCGGGCAGTTTCAAGGCACTAAGATTAACACCAAAACAAAAACAGGAAGGGTGGGTGGGACTAACTGAAGAGCAGAGTCAAAACTTCCAGTTCAGTTAATATTCCTGCAACACAGTTAAAATCAATTTAAATACTGTATTTTTAAAAAAAAAAGTGCAGATAAAGGTACTTAAATTCTCTTATACGTCCAGTTGAATACAGCAAGTTCTTAGCCAGCCAAAGCTGAGGTTTTTAAGCAGAAAATATTTCACACTGTACCACTTAAATAGGCAAGGACAGGAAATCAAAATATGTGGCTACCTCCACACCTGTAATTACTAGCAAATAACAAAATTCAGCAAACACTGACTAACTTCCAGTTCAGTTAATATTCCTGCAACACAGTTAAAATCAATTTAAATACTGTATTTTGTTGGAAAAAAAAGTGCAGATAAAGGTACTTATATTCTCTTATACGTTCAGTTGAATACAGCAAGTTCTTAGCCGGCCAAAGCTGAGGTTTTTAAGCAGAAAATATTTCACACTGTACCACTTAAATAGGCAAGGACAGGAAATCAAAGAATGTGGCTACCCCACACCTGTAATTACTAGCAAATAACAAAATTCAGCAAACACTGACTAACTTCCAGTTCAGTTAATATTCCTGCAACACAGTTAAAATCAATTTAAATGCTGTATTTTTTGAAAAAAAAGTGCAGATAAAGGTACTTAAATTCTCTTATATGTCCAGTTGAATACAGCAAGTTCTTAGCCGGCCAAAGCTGAGGTTTTTAAGCAGAAAATATTTCACACTGTACCACTTAAATAGGCAAGGACAGGAAATCAAAGAATGTGGCTACCCCCACACATGTAATTACTAGCAAATAACAAAATTCAGCAAACACTGACTAACTTCCAGTTCAGTTAATATTCCTGCAACACAGTTAAAATCAATTTAATTTTTTTGAAAAAAAAAAGTGCAGATAAAGGTACTTAAATTCTCTTATACATCCAATTGCATACAGCAAGTTCTTAGCCGGCCAAAGCTGAGGTTTTTAAGCAGAAAATATTTCACACTGTACCACTTAAATGGGCAAGGACAGGAAATCAAAGAATGTGGCTACCCCACATTTGTAATTACTAGCAAATAACAAAATTCAGCAAACACTGACTAACTTCCAGTTCAGTTAATATTCCTGCAACACAGTTAAAATCAATTTAAATACTGTATTTTTTTGAAAAAGAAAGTGCAGATAAAGGTACTTAAATTCTCTTATACGTCCAGTTGAATACAGCAAGTTCTTAGCCGGCCAAAGCTGAGGCTTTTAAGCAGAAAATATTTCACACTGTACCACTTAAATAGACAAGGACAGGAAATCAAAGAATGTGGCTACCCCCACAACTGTAATTACTAGCAAATAACAAAATTCTGCAAACACTAACTTCCAGTTCAGTTAATATTCCTGCAACACAGTTACAATCAATTTAAATACTGTATTTTTTTGAAAAAAAATTGGAGATAAAGGTACTTAAATTCTATTATATGTCCAGTTGAATACAGCAAGTTCTTAGCCGGCCAAAGCTGAGGTTTCTAAGCAGAAAATATTTCACACTGTACCACTTAAATAGGCAAGGACAGGAAATCAAAGAATGTGGCTACCCCCACACCTGTAATTACTAGCAAATAACAAAATTCAGCAAATACTGACTAACTTCCAGTTCAGTTAATATTCCTGCAACACAGTTAAAATCAATTTAAATACTGTATTTTTTGAAAAAAAGTGCAGATAAAGGTACTTAAATTCTCTTATACGTCCAGTTGAATACAGCAAGTTCTTAGCCGGCTAAAGCTGAGGTTTTTAAGCAGAAAATATTTCACACTGTACCACTTAAATAGGCAAGGACAGGAAACCAAAGAATGTGGCTACCCCACACCTGTAATTACTAGCAAATAACAAAATTCAACAAACACTGACTAACTTCCAGTTCAGTTAATATTCCTGCAACACAGTTAAAATCAATTTAAATACTGTATTTTTTTGAAAAAAAAAAGTGCAGATAAAGGTACTTAAATTCTCTTATATGTCCAGTTGAATACAGCAAGTTCTTAGCCAGCCAAAGCTGAGGTTTTTAAGCAGAAAATATTTCACACTGTACCACTTAAATAGGCAAGGACAGGAAATCAAAGAATGTGGCTACCCCCACACCTGTAATTACTAGCAAATAACAAAATTCAGCAAACACTGACTAACTTCCAGTTCAGTTAATATTCCTGCAACACAGTTAAAATCAATTTAAATACTGTATTTTTTGGAAAAAAGTGCAGATAAAGGTACTTAAATTCTCTTATATGTCCAGTTGAATACAGCAAGTTCTTAGCTGGCCAAAGCTGAGGTTTTTAAGCCTGAAAAGCATGAAAAGGGACATGGAAGAGCTCTCCGATCTTGTAGCCCAGGCAGGTATGACCCTAGCCCTGAATAGCATTCTGCCATCACCCAGAATGATATTGCAGTACAAGGGCAAAATGATTGACTTCAACAATTGGTTAAGCTTCTGGTGTCATTCTAAGGGGATCCAGTATCTGTCTGCCTGGGACGACATGATTAACCAGAGATGGCCTACACTTGTCACCCCTGGGATTCTGGATACTGGCTAAGGCTCTTGCCTCCCCTATAGTGCCTTTTTTTAGGCAAGGTTCAAATGACAAATTCACCACTGTAATAGGAACAGGCAAGCAAAAACTGAGGGTAATGCTACTCAATGCTAGAACTCTAAATCTCAAAATGCACTCCCTTGAGGCACTCCTTAAAATGGAGAACATCAATATCTGTGCGGTGACTGAGACCTGGTTCAAGGCTCAGGAGAGCACCCCGGCATTACCAGGCTATAACTCTTACCACACTTTTCGGCCACATAACCTGGACCGGAACACCAAGATGGAGGTGTGTCCATATTCATTAAGGATATCCACACCAGATAAAATATACGAAGCACAAAACCAAAAAAAATGTCACAGTCAAAGTACGAGATGAAAAGCACAATAGCAATAGCGTAGTCAAAAGTTTAATACCCGCTTTCGTCACTGGACTTCATCAGAATGCAACAAATATCACAATTTAAAACATTTAAATACTAAGACAAATTAATCAATTAACAATCAATTAATTAAACTGTTAAAACCAAGTAAAAATACTATTCACTTAACTAAAAAATTCAAAAGTATCACATCCTTTGTTTACATGCAATTTCCTATACTTTAAAAAGCATTTAATGTTGATGGAATCATTTAAACCGGGGAATTTGTCTGAATTAAGTTTGATTTGCCACATGGTTTCACGCTGTTCTAAAAAATTCTTGAAATCACCTGCTCTAAGGTCAGAATGCACAACATCCAAAATAGAAAATAAAATTTTTTTGTGTGTGTTACAAATTTTGGTATGTTTATAAAGGGCATTGTTGTCATCCTTCGTCTTGATACTATATAAATGCTCCCTAATTCTAGTTTTAAGATTACGGGTGGTCATTCCAATGTAAAAGGCAAAACAACCTGAACATTGACTAATGTAAACAACCCCCTTTGTATTGCAATCCACATATCCAGGAACCTTAACGGTATTGTCTATAGCTTCAATCTTGATATATGGTCCCTCAGAAATAAATCTGCACATGTTGCAACTGTGGCAACAGTGCATCCCTGTCTTATTAGTGTTTGTTTTTGATTCAACCGGAATGTTGCTTTCCAAAATCCTTTTTAAGTTATGGTGATTTCTAAAAACAAACGAAGGACCTTCACCCACTGTTTTTCTAATGTCTTCATTACCATTAATAATCTTCCAATTGTCAATGATTATTTGTCTAATAAGTGCTCCATCGGAACTAGTGTCCAGGGAGCACATAATATGTGCATTGATCTCGTTTCCTTTGTCCACTTCCCTAACACCTCTAGCTGTTAAAATAGGAAAGTCCATTAGTGGTTTAAAGGAGCATGAACGTCTCCTTAAAACATCGTCACTAATCAAACTGAGTTCATCAATAACATACCCCCGGTTAACAAATAGGGAAACAATAATTTTGAATTCATCAAGTAAGTCACTTTGCTTGGATGTCATCCGACTAGCCCGTATAAACTGACCACGGGGAATGTTTCTAATGACATGCCTGGGGTGGTTGCTAGAGTGGTGTAAATACCCATTTGTAAATGTCTCTTTGCGATGGATCCTACTGTGTAACCGACAATCCTTGTCATCCCAGTACAGTAAAACATCCAAAAAGTTGACACACAATCCCACACTACCCTTGGTGAATTTCAAAAAATCAGAAGATGAATTGATATCCAAAAACAACTCATTCACTGTAGATGAATCGCCTTCAATAACAAAAAATAAATCATCAATAAAACGGCAGTAAAACCTAATATTAAATTTTTGGCTCAAATTAGGCATGACCTCAGACTCCCACCAGGCCATGACTAAATTTGCGAAAGCTGGAGCAGCCGATGAGCCCATGGCCACCCCTTTCTTTTGTCTGTAATACTTGTCACCAAAAAGAAAACAGTTGTTTTCCAAAATTAATTCTAAAAATAACCTGATAGTAGAAATAACTCCAGTGGTGAATCTACCATTTTTCTTGAATAAAAAATCACAAACTGCATCAATTCCTGCCAAATGAGGAATACACGTGTACAAAGAGATGACATCAATAGTGAAAATAATGTGTTTTAAAGGGTCAAATCCATAATCCTGTAAAAAGGTTCCAAATCTACTTAAGAAATGCCAGGAATCCCTAATGTAGGAACTTTCATCACCTAAAATCGGACCCAGAATAGCATCAATAACCAAAGAAATTCCTTCGGTTACTGAATGTGGACAGGAGACAATAGGTCTTAAAGGGGGATTTTCTATATTCTTGTGGGTTTTAGGTATTCCAAAAATCACCCCAATACGTGGCTCAACAACCACACAAAAATCGTAAACTTCACGAGTGATGTCTCCTGTCATAAATAAACCATACAATTCAGAATGTACAAAACGCACTCTGCGGTTAAAGTCATAAAGACTAATGATCTCATAATCCTCGTTGTTGTTAATAATGTCTAACATTTTAGTTTGATAAGCCTTTTTGCTCATAACTACAATATTTCCACCTTTGTCGCTCTTCATGAACCTGAAATCCTTACAAAGTGATTTCAGGTTCTTCAGAGCCTGTCTTTCATCCCTAGTAAGATTGTCAGTGATGTACCTATTGTTGTTCAGGACCTTAGTAATGTCTGATATGCATTGTTCCTCAAACACCTTAATGGTGTGATGTAAATGAGGAGTAAAGACTGAAGGTTTAATTAAAGTCTTTTCCCTGTGCTCTGGTTTGGTTAAAAAATCCAACACATAATGTACATTTAGTTTCCTGGTAAATTTCTTAATGTCAATAATAGTGTTAGTAATGTTAGCCCTAGAAGTAGGGATAAAATTCAATCCATATTTTAAAACATTAATTTCACAATCAGAAAAACAATGGTCAGTCAGATTTATTATATTAAACTGGTCTAATGTCCCTTCTAGGTCTCATCCCCCGAAGAGTTGGACCCTAGAAAGGTCTGACTGCGGGTCAACACAGTGTTCCTGCTGATGTGATTTCCTTTTTTGTTTAAAAAAGTAGATGTAAAAGAAGAACCTGATGTGGTGTTACCATCAATATTACTGCCCGTCTTAACTTTAGGTCTAACTGACCCATCAATGTTAGTACAGTGTTCATTAGTCTCAGCGTCGTTGTTATCAATGATTGTAACTGCTTTCTCGACAATGCTGTCGGTGTCACCAAGAGTTTTGGCAGTTGAATCTTTGTTAGAAAAAGTGTTAAAGTCACTACTAGTTTGCTGGTGCTCAAGATGTTTCCCATTATTGCCTGTGGCATCATTTGCCTCAACCAATCTGGGTTCCTTTGAACCGTTAGTAATAGCACTGTGAGTTCTTTCGCCCCACTGGTTTGAAACTTTTCGGTGATTAAATTCACTTTTTTGTGCTGTATAATTGCTTCTATTGGCAAAGTTATTATATGCAGAGCAATTGTCATAAGAAATGATGTCGCGGGTTAATTTAACCTGCTTACGACTTGTTACTTCGGCGGTGTGCTGTTCTAATTCATCATGTAATGCCGTACATAATTCACTCACCTTAGTATCACCCAACAGTCCTTTTAACTCATTCTCGACCAGCATGATTTCAACCTTTAGGTCACTCATTTTCTCAAGATTATTATCAATGAGTAACCTCAAAAAATCAATTCCAGCTGTATTAAAAAAATTAACCAAAGTCTTAAAAAACGGTGAAGCAATAGTAACCCCGTTGGGGCATTTAAAAAATCTTAGTCCTTTCGGGACTATTCCCAAGTCAATACAGTGCTTGAAATAGCAATTTTCTAAATCTAATGAGCGATGCCTTTTCAATAACCTCATTAAAAGATTACGCTTGTTGTTTACATCATTACAATTAAGGCCTCGATGCTCTTTACCTGAATGTCCAAACGGGTTTCGTACTCCGTCAAGAAAAGTTTGCACTGACTTGCAACTAGCAACATTGCCCAAAAAAGATTTTTCCCGTGAACTAGACGCCGCTGCCCGGCAATAATCCTTGTCACGCTTGTCCGCTGCTTCAATAATTGTATCAAGTTCTTGGAAAGATGAATTGGGACTCAATGCCTCAACGGTGCGTTGACCTGTCACGTTAGTACGTTCATTTTGATTGGCCTTTGAAACCAAAATTTTTAAAGAACTCTGTATATCCAAAAGTGTAGCAGTCAAAAGCTCGCTTAAAGAAGTAGCCGCCGAAGTCGGCGTAGCATGAATTGATAAATTTAAAAGTTCGTCATCTCCTACTTCAGACATTGCTCCAAAAAGCACCAGATAAAATATACGAAGCACAAAACCAAAAAAAATGTCACAGTCAAAGTACGAGATGAAAAGCACAATATAGCGTAGTCAAAGTTTAATACCGCTGTCACTGGACTTCATCAGAATGCAACAAATATCACAATTTAAAACATTTAAATACTAAGACAAATTAATCAATTAACAATCAATTAATTAAACTATTAAAACCAAGTAAAAATACTATTCACTTAACTAAAAAATTCAAAAGTATCACATCCTTTATTTACATGTAATTTCCTATACTTTAAAAAGCATTTAATATTAATGGAATCATTTAAATTTTTTAGTTAAGTGAATAGTATTTTTACTTGGTTTTAATAGTTTAATTAATTGATTGTTAATTGATTAATTTGTCTTAGTATTTAAATGTTTTAAATTGTGATATTTGTTGCATTCTGATGAAGTCCAGTGACGAAAGCGGGTATTAAACTTTTGACTACGCTATTGCTATTGTGCTTTTCATCTCGTACTTTGACTGTGACAAGGATATCCACACCTCCAGGCTAGTTGCTCAGCATAATGCATCTGAGGTTATCCAAGTGCAACTAACTCTGGCCAAAACTGCAATCCAAATTGTAGCTTGCTACAGCTCCCCCACCATGCCCCAGGATTCCCACTCCTCTTTTCTTGATATACTGGAAAATATTAGGGTTCAACCAAACACCCTACTAATGGGCAATTTCAACTACCCCACCATTAACTGGGAAAACTACTCATGTACCAACTCCTTCACTCAACGCTTCCTGGAATTCATAAATTCCATTGCCCTGGATCAACTTATCCACACTCCCACCAGGGGCAACAATATCCTAGAACTAGTTATTGCCAACATGAGTGACTGGTGTTCCACACTTGAAGTCAACTTCTTGTTGATCAGATCTGACCATAAGCTAATCACCCTAGATATCCACATCCCACCCCCACCCCTCATTAAGGAAACCATGGTAAAAAGTTTCTCCAAAGCCAACTTCATGCTTCTTAAGACAGAAGTGGTGAACTTCATGACATCCATGCAGATGGACAATACAGTTACTACTGCTGAATCCCACAGAAATGCACTCTATAAGCACTTACGCAAGTGCATGGATCATGCTATCCCAAAAAGAACCAAGATGCTATCCTCCAAAAAAAGGAAGCCAATCTGGTGGTCCCCTGCCATAAACAAACTCTACAAGAGAAGGAAGAAACTGTTGCAAAAGAGAGTAAAATCCCATGAGTGGAGCAGCTCCCTGGTCAGCCTCAGTAAGAAGCTGAGATCCCTTATAAGATCCTCCAAAGCTAGCTATGAAAACAAAATCACCACTGATTCTAGGGACAACCATAAAACATTCTATAGCTATGTCAAGAATCTCAATGCAATGCCCAGATCTGCTCTGAGTTACAGCACGACACAAAAATTACAGAACCAACTGATATTGCCAACAGATAGGTTCAGTGCTAACTTTACCCCCGTCTCACCCCCTAAAGGGCCCATATCTATACAGTAAGAATGCAGAGTCCCTGTAATCACAACTATGCAGGTAAAGGCTGCACTCTGTAAAGCCAAAAATATATCATCCATGGGACCAGGCAACATCCCAGGCTGCGTTTTACACGAACTTCAGAACAAACTGGCTCCTCAACTAAGTACCATATTCAATCATAGCCTCACATCAGGCTTTGTTCTCACTGAATGATGCACAGCAACAGTTATCCCACTCCACAAAGGGGGAGCCACCATGGATCCAGGGAACTATCGCTCTATTAGCCTAACGAGCCTGGCCTGTAAGGCCATGGAACATATCATCATGGAACTCATAAACAAAGACATTGGTAACCTCCAAACTCTGGACCCCACCCAGTTCGGGTTTGTGAAAGGCAGATCATGCTTCCTGAACCTGATCAACGTCTTTGAGGCAGTCACCAAAGCTGTAGATGAGGGTATGGTGGTTCACACAGCCTATGTTGACCTCACCAAGGCTTTCAACACCATCCCCCATTCTGGAATTATAGCTAAACTCACTAAACTAGGTATAAATCCCTATGTCACAAGATGGGTTGCCAACTGACTCACTGACAGAACCCACACTGTAGAAGCTGCAGACTCCAAATCTGATTTCAAACCAGTGACAAGTGGAGTTTGGTATCTACTTCTCTGAAGTACAGGCTAACACAGAAGGCCTTTGGCTAATGAAATTTGCAGATGACTGCAATCTAGCAGCCATACTCAAGTCCCCAAATGATGTGGACATCCTACAGAAGAGCCTCACTGAGACAGATGTCTTGTGTCAGAGCCATGGGCTCAAGCTCAATGCCAAAAAGTGCATTGTCATCCCCTTTAGTAAAAACTCTGCTCCCATGAACTACCACATAGGTGGCAGTCTACGAAACACCGAATGTGTGATAAGAGACCTTGGGACCCAGGTGGACAGTAGTCTCTCCTTTGATAATCACATCACCACAGTAGTCAGGAAATCCTTCTACATGGCAAACCTTATCACAAAAGGGTTCTAATCCAGGAAAAAATAGGTCATTGTTCCCCTCTACTCGACACTCATTAGACCATTATAGAGTACAATGCCCCTTTTGGACTGTACCTTGCAAGACATCTGCAGCAGCTGGAAAGGCCACAGACGTACCTCACAAAGAGGATTACTGGCCTCAAACAGATGCCCTACACTGACCATCTCAAAAAACTCCAGCTTTACTCCGTAGCATATCGCCTACTCCGAGGTGATCTCTGCCTAACATATAAAGCTATATCAAACCCAGAGCTGTTGGACATGCTACACCTAAAGAAATCCCAATCCCTCTAAGTTACATGCTCTAGGGCCCTAAACCTTGTCACCACAATAAACAGGACATGCTGGAGGGATAGATTCCTGTCCCAGAGACTTCCCATACTCTGGAACAAGCTACTCATCTATGTCAAGCAAAGTTACTCATTAGCACTCTTCAAGAAAAATCTGGATGAGTGGATGGGAAATAGGAAATACACCCCGGCAATCACTTCTGTGTCTCTGCGCGACAGGGGCACAGGAAAATAACTTTCTTGGGTGGCGTAAGCCAGGGAACCTTGTTGGCTAGGCTTACATAGGCCCTTGGGCCGATAGCCTAGTATCTACCTATGAACCTATGAACCTATGATGTTAGAACACTGCATCAAAGAATATGTCAGGCAATGTCATAAAATAATGAGGTTAGAAAACTGGGCACCACTGAACATGCCATGCTAAGTCACAAAACAATGAAGCCAGGATAGATATGACTGAAAAGTCAGGTAATATCATAAAGCAATGAGATTAGAACACTCAACATCTCTGAAAATGTCAGGTAATATAAAATAATGAAATTAAAATGCTTGGCATCACTGAATATGTCAGATAATGTCATAAAACAATGAGGTTAGAACACCCACATTTCTAGATATGTCAAGTAATGTCATAAAACAATGAGGCTAGCACAATCATAAGTAAAGAAACTGACAGGTAATGTCATAAAACAAAGAGATTAGAACACTCAATGATAGTATAAAGTGTTTATTTCTATAATGGGTAAGAATGGCAAAGGTAATGCCAAAATCAATGGATATGGATCAATGTGGTTTTGTGGAGGGGAGGAAAACAGTTGACAACATAAATAGAACAATGATGAGCCAGAGAGAAGCAAAATGTAAGAAAATACCACTGTTGTTTGTGAGTTTTGATGCAGAGAAAGTATTTGAAAGCAAGCTGGGATTTTATGAGTGGGGCAATGGAAGAATTTGCATTACCTGAGGTGAAAATTAATGTTGGGGGGGTCCTCTTTGATAAGTTATCTTTGAAATGAGGGACAAGACACGGTTGCCCTCTTTTCCCTTTCTTATTTGTGTTATATTTAGAACCATTGGCTAAAAAAATAAGGGACTCAGAAATTCAAGGATATAACCTGCATGGTAGTCAGAAAAATCTGCTTTATTTATAGCTGATATTATTTTATGCATGATAAAACCAGAAAAGGACATTTGACTGTTTTGGAATATTCTGAGACAGTTAAGTCTTTTCAGGATACAAAATTAATGAAGATAAAACAAAGGCAATAGCTGTAAACTATGTACCCACACAAATTGGTTCAGCAATACTCATATTTATGGGGACATGAATAGGGATTAAAAAGGATTCTGTTTTGGCAGCTAAGGATATGTTGTAAGAGACTAAACAACAGATAATGCAGACAGTGAGAAATTGGAAGCTTTGTTTTATGGATATGGATAGCAAGACACAAGCAGTGAAAATGTTTTAGCACCTTTAGTCTCATACACAGGCCAGGCATATTTTATCCACCAGAGGAGAGGTTGTGGATAGCAATTAATAAAGTGTTGAAGGATTTTATCTGGGCAGGGAAAACGGCAAGAGTCAAGTGGGGTAGTAGTGATAAAGTAAAAATATTTGTAAATGGCTGATTAAGCCATGAGGTACATATGAAGAATGATGCAAGATAGGAATGTCCAATGAGTTGTGTACTCTTTGCATTAGATATGAATGCAATAGTATGTGAAATAAATTACAAAATGAAGGTGTCAGAGTATAATAATTTGCACAACTGAATGTCTAGAGGTGAAAAGGATGGCTTTAAATAAAGAGAAAAATAAAGGTTTAGGTGAAAGGATGGCTTTAAATAAAGAGAAAAGTAAAGGTTTAGGTGTAGAAAATATGGGGATATATATTTTATAATAAATTAAATTTATGTGTTTGGTATAAACTTTTGGAATAAAGATTAAGTAGAATTCAATATGAAAAAAAACAACAACAGGAGAAATAAAACAAACCTGTCTTTTCTGGAGAATGTATAAATTATTCAGAAAAAAGGCTTAGTTGATAAATTCAGTACTGATAGGAAAAATGACTTACTTAGCAAGTATATTTATGTTGCCAACAGTATTTGAAAAGGAATTATTGCAGATTTTTTTTAATTTATCCGGGGTTCTAGATTAAACCAGTAGAAAGAGAAGTTTTGTATGTAAACAAAGAGAAAGGAGACTTAAGGTTAATTAACCCAGTGTTATATGCTGCTTCATTAAATTTGTACAAAGTGTTAAAGTGGATAAATGAAAAAGATGAGAGATTAATAGTAAGTATGATAAATTCTGGGGTATGGTAAAAAAAGTAAAAGAAAAAATGAGTGTATAAACGAAGAAATAAAATGTTACTGAAAAGATATTTCTGTGTAATATAGAAAAAGCATGGAAAGTACAGTATACAAATGTAATGATAAAACACTGCTATGTAAAACCGTGGGAAAATCTAGCTGATTAAAAATAAAGCTCTAAAAATAAGAAGCAAATGGTGTAATAAGAAAGTAGCATGTCAAGATTTTTTTGTGTGGAGACTAATAATAGATAAATTACCAGTGAAAGGAAATATGCTACGTACTCACAGAGTGATGCACAGCAACAGTTATCCCGCTCCACAAAGGTGGTGCCACAACGGACCCCGGGAACTATCACCCTATAAGCCTGACTAGCCTGGTCTGCAAGGCTATGGAACACATCATCATGGAACTCATTAACAGAGACATTGGGAACCTCCAAACCTTGGACCCTACCCAGTTTGGCTTTGTTAAGGGCAGATCATGCCTCCTTAACCTGGTGGACTTCTTTGAGATGGTTACCAAGGCAATAAATGAGGGAAAGGAGGTCCACACAACCTACCTAGACCTCGCAAAGGCTTTCAACATCATTCCCCATTCTAGTATTATAGACAAGCTCACCAGCTTGAACATAAACCCCTATGTCACGAGATGGGTTGCCAACTGGCTCATGCATAGAACCCACAGGGTGAGAGTTGCAGGCTCTACGTCCGACTCTAAACCGGTTACAAGTGGCATCCCCCAGGGCTCAGTCCTAGGACCTCTCCTGTTCGGTATATACTTCTCAGAGGTACAGGCAAGCATAGGAGGACTATGGCTGACCAAGTTCGCAGTCGACTGCAAACTAGGGGCCATAATTGATTCTCTGGCTGATACAGACACCCTCCAGATGGGTCTCACTGAGATGGATACCTGGTGTCAAAATCATGGATAATCACAAGGCTTTCTTTAGTTATGTTAGGAACCTGGGTGGGAATTCCCAGATATGCTCAGAATTAGTCCAAAATGACAAAAAATACACTGAACCCACACACATTGCCAACATCCCAGCTGACAGGTTCAGCCCAAACTCCCCCCCCCCCACCAAAAGGGCAAATATCTATCCCAGCAGAGTGCTGCTCTCCTGACATCTCAAATGCTCAGGTAAGAGCCGCCCTCTCCAAAGCAAAAAACACAGCATCAATGGGACCAGACGGTGTCCTGGGCTGTGTCCTACATGAACTCTAAGAAGAGCTAAACCCAAACATAAAACTACTGTTCAATCTCAGCCTTACTACAGGATATGTACCCAAAGAGTGGTGTACAGCAACAGTGGTCCCTCTCCACAAATGTGGTGCCCCAACGGATCCTGGAAACTATTGCCCCATAAGCCTGACTAGCTTGGTCTGCAAAGCTATGGAAAGGATCATCATGGACCTCATAAATAAAGATATTGGGGACCTACAGACACTGGATCCTACCCAGTTCGGCTTTGTTAAGGGCAGATCCTGCCTCTTAAACCTGGTTGATTTCTTTGAAACAGTCACCAAGGCCATTGACGAAGGGAAGGTGGTCCACACAGCCTACCTGGACCTCGCAAAAGCCTTCGATACAATACCCCACTCAGGCATTATAGATAAGCTCACCAGCTTAAATATAAACCCCTATGTCACTAGATGGGTTGCAAACTGGCTCAAGGACAGAACCCACATGGTTAGAATTGCTGGAGCCATGTCAGACTCCAAACCAGTTACAAGTGGCATCCCACAAGGCTCAGTCCTGGGACCTCTCTTGTTCGGTATATATTTCTCGGAGGTACAGGCCAACATGGAAGGACTGTGGCTGACCAAGTTCGCAGATGACTGCAAACTTAGCGCCATAATCGACTCTCCAGCTGACACAAGCATCCTACAAAAGGGCCTCATAGAAACAGACAACTGGTGCCAGAGCCATGGCCTCAAGCTAAACGCCAAAAAGTGTATAGTCATCCCCTTTGGCAAAAACAAAGTGCCCACAAATTACCACATAGGTGGTAATCCATTAAGTATGGAAGAAGTAATTAGGGACCTGGGGACCCAAGTTGATAGCAATCTCTCATTTGAAAACCACGTGGCCAAAGTGGTTAGAAAAACATTTTATATAGCCCACCTAATCATGAAGGGATTCACATCTAGATCAGGGGAGGTCATCGTGCCCCTTTACTCATCCCTCATCAGGCCCATAATTGAGTACAATGCCCCTTTTAGGATGTACCTTACCAGACACCTGCAGCAACTGGAAAGACCCCAAAAGTACCTCACCAAGAGTATCAAAGGGCTCAAACAGATGCCATATGCTGCCCGGTTAAAGAAACTCCAGCTCTACTCAGTGGCATACCACCTGCTCAGAGGCGATCTGTGCCTGACGTATAAAGCCATGTCCAACCCGGAATTAATGGACATGCTGCACCTCAGAAAATTTAAATCCCATCGAGCTATGTGCTCGAGAGACTTGAACCTCAGCACTGAAATAAATAGGACATGCTGGAGGGACAGATTCATAACCCAGAGGCTCCCTTCACTCTGGAATAAAATCCCAGTCCAGGTTAGGCAGAGTCCCTCATTGACTCTCTTCAAGAGTAATCTTGATGAGTGGATGGGAGATCGTAGGTTTTCCCCGGGTATCACTTGTTTGTCACTGTTAGACAGAGGCACAGTATATTAACCTCGAAAAAGGACATAGCAAAATTCATTTAAAATGGGTGGCGAAAGCCAAACACATTCTGGCTAGGCTTATAAATGCCCTAGGGCAGATAGCCTAGTATGAACCTATGAACTTATGAACCTATGGCCTCAAGCTAAATGCCAAAAAGTGCATAGTCATCCCCTTTGGAAAAAACAAAGTACCCGTGAACTACCACATAGGTGGTAGCCCCCTAAATACAGAAAATATAATAAGGGATCTGGGGACCCAAGTAGATAGTAATCTCTCCTTTGGTAATCATATTGCCAAGGTGGTTAGAAAATCCTTCTATGTGGCCCACCTAATCACAAAAGGGTTTGCATCTGGAACAAAAGAGGTTATTGTGCCTCTCTACTCATCACTCATTAGACCCATCATAGAATACAATGCCCCATTTGGGATGTACCTTACAAGACACCTGCAACAGCTGGAAAGACCACAAAAGTACCTCACCAAGAGGATTACTGACCTCAAACAGATGCCCTATGCAGCCCGACTCAAGAAACTCCAGCTGAACTCGGTTGCATACCGCTTACTCAGAGGTGATCTCTGCCTGATATACAAGGCCATGTCCAACCCAGAATTGATGGACATGCTCCACCTAAAAAAAAAAACAAATCCCGGAGAGCCACACACTCTAGAGATATAAACCTCACCACAATGATAAATAGGACATGCTGGAGGAATAGATTCCTATCCCAGAGACTCCCCATGCTTTGTAACAGGATTCCAATATACATCAGGCAGAGCCCCTCCCTAACACTCTTCAAGAGAAACCTTGACGGGTGGATGGGAAACAGAAAATTTACCTCGGCGATCACAGCAGTGGCTCTGCTGGACAGTTGCGCAGGGAACTAATGGCTCTGCTGGACAGAGGCATAGGGAACTAATCTAAGGGGGTGGCGAAAGCCAACACATTCTGGCTAGGCTTATAAATGCCCTTGGGCAGATAGCCTAGTACTTACCTATGATAAAATATGTTTGCATTGTCAGGAAGAAGAAATTACTGAATATGTTTTTGAAATGTAAAAGAGTAAAAAAGTTATGTGGGAAACTATGTAAAGAAGATTTTTTTGAAGATATAAACAAAGTGCATAAAATAAACATGGATATGATTAAATATGGATATTATAAGAACAGAACTAAAGAATATGTTAAAAGAATAAAGTTATTTTATGTCATATGGGTTATATGGAATGAAAGAATAATTGAAAATATGTTTAATGCAAAACAGATTGTAGCAACAATATTAAATAAAATCAGTTGGTGGTTATAGAAAAAGGAGTGGGGATATGGATGAAAATTTAATATTATTGCAAGGACAATTATGAATATGTGTGAATATATTTGTATATATATTTATATATTTGTAAATATTTGTAAATATGTAAATACATTGTAAATAAGAGTTATCTTTTTATGTAAAGGACGCCTGCTCTTTTCAATAGGTGCTGTGGGATCTTTTAAACCCACCTGAGCAACCACCAGTCAAGCAGATGGGCCTCGGATTAATGTCTCATCCTAAGGACAGTGCCCCCAGGAATGCAGCACCCCCTTATGCTACACTGCAATTTCAGCTATCAATCTACCTGATGTGGAAATGTTACTAAGCTAAAAGAAACAGCATGACCAGATAAGTTATATACCTGCAGCTCAATCGTTCAATAAGATTTTGCACTGATTAATGCATTATCCACATCCTCACCCCATAACATAGGCTTTATTACTTGTATTACCTAAAAGTAAAAAGCATGAGAACCACTATCATTTCTCACCTTAGCTGTTAGATTAATCTTAATATTATTCTGCATATGTCCCTCACATGTTCACCGATTCTGTTTTTAAATTGTCTAGATGCCTTACCCCAATAAAATGGTTTACTTTCACACACAGCAATATATATTACATTCGCAGCTGAACAATTTGGAATTTCAACTTCTGGCTGTGTTATGAAGTAAACAGGTCATATGAGAGGTACTGTGTGAGAAAAATTGTAATTCAGCCCCATAAAAGGCTGTTTAGTTACCTACACGAGTTGCTGCCATCATCAGATGAGGTGAATGCCCTAAAAAAATGTGTCCAGTAAATGAAATAGGTAGCCAAAAGACAACAGGAAAAACTGCAGGAGAACAGGGAGAAAAGTCAGATAATGGTAGAAGCAACTATGGCAGGGCCACAGATGACAGAATAAAGGTAGAAGATGGACAAACTATATAATGAGATGGTTCAAATAGGGGACTCCTTAATAGACTATATAAAGAAAATGGACAAAAGCTGGAGGAAATAGATTCTACCCTTTCCAGTCTCTCTGATGATTTAGTTTTGCTGAAAGAAGGGCAAATAAAGACAAGATTAACTAACCTGGAGACCGCCAGAAAGGAATTAGAAGACAAGATTCAGGAGCTGGATGGCTGGGAGAGGATAGAAAACCTCAGAATCTTAAATGTGCCAGAGGGAGTTGAGGGGAGAGACTGTCGAGGCTACGTTGTACAAATGGTAAGTGAATGGATCGATATTTGGAAGGAAGATGCACTAACAGACAAAGCCCACAGGGTGGTTTCAGTAACTAAAGCATCACTTCATTTCCTTCAACCAATAGTACTTAAGGTGCAAAACTTCCACTTAAAAGAGCAACTTTTAAGCCAGCTGTGGAAGAAAGGGAAAGTACTTCAAATCAGGGGCCATAGATCATGACTTCTCCCTCGGCACTAAGTTAAAAAGAAGTTGCTTACTCCTTATTTTAAACTTTGTAAGCAATTAAGCCTGCACTTTAAACTGTCCTACCTGGCAACACTAAGGATTTTTTCCACACGAGGAAAAGTCACTTCTTGATCCTGACTGTTAAAAAAGAACTAGACAGTTACAGCACAGTGGTAGAACAGCAAGGTGAAAGAGATAGGGGAAACCGGATACTAAATAAAACCAACAAGCCCAAGAAGAAAACAGCAGATATAAGCCATTCCCCATATTTAGCCAAAAGATTGTGGCCAGGCGAAGAGCAGCCAAGCAGTTAATCAAAAGGATTTGAGAGTCAATCAACATGTGGAAGGCAAGGTTAGCCCTGAGTCCCTTGATGAAGAAGAAGAAATGTGACTTAAGGATTGTGTTTTGCGTAAAAGTGGACTATTGGAAATCAAAAAACATGTATTCAATGATAAGAAGTGCCTGTTGCTGGTATGTGGGAGCATAAAAATGAATGGATGATACATCATACAGTAACTTGTTTCAGGACAAAGTATTACTTATTGTGGACATCTTAATATTGGCTTTAACTTTAAAACATGGAGAATATTGAATAAGGGGTTTAGCACAATAGGGCAACAGTGTAACACTTAGTACTGTTTATGTATTTAATAGTGAAGTATCATTGAACAGGAATTTGGGTGCTGAAACCTAATATGCAAGCATGCAACAAACACAGATTTTCATCATATTAATAACTGCTGCAGTGGCCTTAGCTATATGGGTTTATATCCTGCCAAGGATATAATGGCTGGCCAGCTTCCAAAGCATCAGGAACATCTTCCACATGCCCAAACTGTCAAGCAGCTTGAGCTGAGCTGACTTAAAGACAAGTTTGGGTGCAAAGCTCTTCAGAGCTTTACTGCTGCTGTTGAAGAGTATGCTCCTCTGAGGTTTTTGAAGACTGACGGTCGGCTTGTGATTTCCTTTGCATGGCACATAAGTTCCCTTCAGACAAAAAACTTCCATTTGCTTAAAATTATTGATATTTTATTACTTTCCTCTTCGGGAAAGTTATTTCAAAACTAGGACTGTTGTATTTTAATGGACTGTCTCATGACTCTAACATATTTTTAAATGGAGCACTCATGTTTACTGTCAGTTTAAAAGTAGTGTTAACAAACTGGAAACATATTTTCTGTAGAGAAATTGTGTTTATTTTTCATTGGCAGGGTTGGGATAGTGTTTGAAATTGCTTTTTACTTTATTTTCTTTCTATTAAAAAAGTAACTTTTGGGACTGGCAATTTTACCTGCATATGCTGCTTGTCTTCCTCAGGAAAGAGGTACCATTTTTTACTTGATGATGGAACAGACTACAGGTACTATGGTCAGTCCTTCTTCCAGCCACAAAAAGAAAAAGTTAAGCAAACAGCCTTTGCCACCACAGCAGGATAGCAATTTTGCTCAGCTGCTGAGTAACTTTACTGTGGCCATTTATTGTACCTCAGACCACTCATAATTTACCCCGGATCCCTCTGGTGTAGCACCTATAGTTACTATGGACTGGGGTCAGCCATGTCTTCTGCAACTGTTGGAGTCCCCTCAGTGGTCAAGAAAGAGCCATTCTTGTAAGTCCTGGGAGAGGGGACAGACAGGGCTCCCCTGTTGTGTCAGAATGCTGTGCCTATCCCCGGGGAAGCTACTGCTGCCATTAGTGACATGAATAGCCCATTTACCTGTCAAAAAGCAACAGGAAACAAAATATATATCTATCCTTCCTCAAATTTCTTTTAGACAGAAATAGTTTAATGGGTCTGGTTCAAGTTTTCATTCCGGCTATCAATCCTTTGTGCAAAAGTAGTTTCTGGAAAAAGAAATAGGGATTCATATTTTCCTGAAGAGATTTGAGATTCTGGATCTGAACAGGAAGCTGTAGAGATGGATTTAAGTTTTTTTTTCTCAGATTTCTGATTCAGATTCAGAGGAGAGCTCAGTTTCTGATTCTCCCTGTGGGGTTCTCTTTTCTTTGAGACTACTGCTGGAATTTGCCAGTGTTTTCACTGGGAGAACACCAAGGTTTCTCGTTCCCTCAGAAAATACTATGAGTTGTTACAGAAGGATTTTACAGAGCCTAAACCCATCCCTCCTCTTCTGTCCACTTTAGAGGATGTGTGTGTTACTGCCCACAGTTTCCCTGTTAGTCAGCCAGTTGCTCCTAAAAAGTCCACTAGGGTGCATAATATTCCTCAGTCTCTTAAATTTTATACACTATTCTCAAACTTGAGCTAGCAGCTATAGTCTTAGTCTTAGTCTATCCCACTGCTGCTTAGCACTTAGTTAATTTAAATCCTAGTCTTTCTGATAAGGATGGGACATTTATTGATAGGCACTTCTGCAACTTTAGTTTTCAGAATTTTGAAGTGTCAGGTTCATATGTTAAAGTTTGTTCTGATAAATTCTGTCAAGTATGAAGAATGTTTTATATGCAGTTACAACAGAATTAGGAATGGCAAGGGAGTTCCAAAAAGAAATCTTTAACCTCCTAAAACCAAGGACAGTCCAATATGTCTGAATGACTATTCAAGAGATCTTGTGATCCACTCCCAACCCGCTCCCACTGTTTTTATCTCTGGCAACAGATTGCTTGAGGTAAATAGGTCCTGAATTTAATTCAGCATGGTTACAGATGGCAGTGGGAGGAAATTCCTCCTTTCCAGGGGTTCATTCCTCATCTTCCAAATCAGACCTTTTTGCTTCCACCTGTTATTCATCAAACGCTGCCCCAAAGACTAATAGAAGTAGTTTCTTCTTCCCAAGTGCAAAAAAGGGTTTTTATTCAAGGATGTTCCTAGTGCCAAAGAAAGAAAATGCTTGGAGACCAATTCTGGATCTTGCTTTCTTTCCTTAACCTGTTTGTGACAGTGCCCTAATGCAAAATGATGTAACTTCATATCCTGTTAACCTCTTCTTCCTCTGATGTCACTTCACAACCTGTTACTTCTTCTTCCTCTTTCAGGTTTCCTGGTAACACTAGATTTATAAGACTTCAGATGTTTCTTAAGGTTTTTTATGTCTGGATCATATTATCAGTTCTCCACCTTACGCTTTGGACTATCCACTGCACCAAGAGTGTTGACAAATGTTCTATCTCCAGTTATAGCTCATTGCAGACTACAGGTATTCACATTTTCCATATTTAGATGACTTGCTTATCTTTGCAGAGTCTTCTTCAAAGTGCCAGGAATCTCTTTCTTGGGTGATGGGTGAGAGATCTCTTACACAAGCTGGGATTCCAAGAGAAGAGGCAAACGTCTTTCTTGACTCCCTCACATACGATTGTGTTGCTGTAATGTCAACTAGACACCACAGTTGAATTAACTTTTCTTCCACAGGAAAAACAGAAGTAACCATTTGAAATGTTATGACCCACTAAGGGAGGCCCCAAAATGCTGAAATTGAATGGCCAAAAGATCAGACTTGGAGATAGATACCAAGTCCAACATGCATTTTCCAAAATGTTACCTTTTCTCCAAGGTATGGATATCTCAGAGATGGTATATATAAGTTTGGGGTGTGTGGGAGGGAGCTTGCCCTCCCCACATGGGGGGGGGGGTGAAGGAGGAGCTTGCCCCCCTAGAAAAAGAAGTTTTAAGGAAAAGATAAATTTTAGAGATTCCCTGTTCTCGAGGTTCTCAGTCTTCAGGCACTCATTGTTTCAAGTGCCAAGATTTCAATAGGGAGCCAAAATAGATCCTTATTTAGATCTATTTCTAAGGCATGCAACTCAGACTTAGATCACTGCAAGGGAAAACCTCAGGATTTTGGGTCTCATGGCATCTATAATTCTCATTATACCCCTGGCAAGACACCACATAAGAATGATAGAGTGGTATTAGAAACCTCTTTGGTCGCAGCATCAATACCCTTTATCTTTTCAAGTCCCAGTGCTGAGGTTTGCTAAAAGAGAAATTTTTGGGGGCACATATCCTTAGATCCACGTCTTCCCTTCTTGCTCCCTGCTCCACAGCCATCAGTTACTACAGATGCTTCAGACTTTGCATGGGGAGCAGTTTCAGGAGGGATAAAAGTGTGGGGATGTGGAACCACAAGGACAGATGCAAGCACAAAAATATCAAGGAGATCCTTGACCTGTTCTATGCACTCAACTCTCTGAACCATATTTGGCCTCCAGGACCTCTTCAAAGTGGTTTCAGACAATACCACAGTCATATGGCTCATCAAGAAACAAGGGGAACCAAGTCATACCTCTTTTGCAGACAAGCCATGTTAGCTTGGGATAAAGCTTCACAGCACAATCTCACTCTACAGACATCCTACATTCTGTCAGAGCAAAATTATGTGACAGACAAGCTATGCAGGACATGGACAGACCCTCATGAATGGAAACTAGATCAGGGAGTCTTCCAACATTTGATCCATCTGTGGGGAGTTCCTCAAGTAGGCATTTATTCCTCCTCTTTGAACATTCATCTGGCAAGATTCAGTTCCAGGACTCTGTGCAAGAAGGCCTGGAAGACAGATGCTTTTTCTTTTCTTTGTACAGGAATGTTCCAGCATGCTTTTGCACCCCTTTCATTAATATACAAAGTACTTCTGAAGATTCAGAAGGAAATCTACAAGATCATTGTGTTGACTCCCTTCTGGCCTAGGCAACTGTGATTCTCCCTTCTTTTGGAAATGGCTAGGGACAATTACCGCAATCTTCCTCAGAGACTGGATATACTGAGACAAGAACCGGGGTGTTTGATACACTCCATCAATAATTTTCAATTGGCTGCCTAAATTATAAGGTCTTAATTCCTTTTAGACATCTGTTTACTGAGGATGGGCATCAGGTACTAACAGAGACAAGAAAGCCCGTTACTAGAGAATCATATTTGAACAAATGGAAAATGTTTTCTAGTTGGTGCCAACAATATAATGCACAACATGGCTTCCATACTTCCCATAGTACTAGCACTGCTCTTCTAACCTATACAGATGCTGTCAATAAAGCTAGAGATAATGGCAAACAAGTCTTTTCCTTATTTATAGACTTTTCTAAAGCCTTTGATATAGCTTGTCACAGCAAACTTCTACAAATGTCCTCATTGGGATTCTCTAAGCCCACCCTTTTATTTTTCAAAAGCTACCCATCCAATAAGTATCAGTCAGTAAAATGGTACACCATGCTCTCGTCTTACCTCCCAGTCACCACTGGTGTACCACAAGGCTCTATGCTCTCGCCAAACCCTCCACACATCCATACAACAGGCTTCTCTAATACAGTACACAGATGACTTCACACTCATTTCCACATCTGACAATGTGGCACACCTCCAAAAAATTACTCATGAAGCTTTAACAGCAACTGAAACATGGCTTTGTAACTTACAACTCATGCTCAACCCTAAAAACAACTACTGCATTCCCCATATCCCTCTCCCATGAAAAAAAATTAAAGTACTATTGCAATAATACGACTAATGAAGTCACTTTTCATAGCAAGTTATTAGGGATAATAGAGCATGACAATCTTAAATTCAACTTTCATATACAAAATTGCATAAGAAAAAATATAAAAAAATAGGAATGCTTTATAGAGCCAAAAATGTTCTCACTGATAAAACTAAAGCTTCACTTGCCAGTAGTTATCTCCTCCTCCACACTTCTTTATGGCTGTCCCCTCCTTACTAACCTTCAGACATCACAAAAATCAAAACTTTAACAATGCTATAATGAAGTTGTTAAATTTGCAGCACATGCCCCTGTTAGAACCAACCACTGTATAGCACTAAAAAGTTTAACTTGGTTAGAACTGCCACATCAACTAACATATACACAGGTTCTTATCACTTATAAAATTATCCAGCAATACATAACATTCTGCACAATTAAGTTCCCAGTCAGTCATTATGATCCACTGACTAAAACTTCCTGTCTGTCCACAAACCTATCAAATCTGCTGGGCATTGTCTGTACTCGTATCACGTTGCTAAGGCCTGGAACTCTTTATCTCATTCATCAGGGCAATACCCTCCCTCCCATCCTTCAAAACCAGTCTGAAAGATTTCCTAGCCAAAAGTTGAATCTGTTCTTGTTCAACACCAGGATAAACTACACCCCTAAATGTGAACAAATACCTGTGCATACCTTACATCTCATTACTTTCCCTTCTTCACTCACTTCCTTACTTCTATCAATTTCTCTCCCCCACTTTCTCTCTAAATGGACCATAAGCCTGCTTTTCTCTCTCTTCATATTGCCTTTCCTGTTTGTATTAGACTAATGTACCTTTAACTTCTCTATAAACTAGCTAAAATTTCTCTAACTATGAAATCATTGTATCTATTCTTAACCAATGTTTTCATATTATGCCTAATTTGGTATAATTATTTAAACTGTATTTGTTCTTTGTATTATTTTCAAAGTCTGTAAGATTATTGTTCTTAAAATGTCTTGTAATACTTTGAAGATTTTCTCCCCAGGCCTCTGCTGAAAATGGCTTCCTATTCAGTCGGACTTTCCTGGTAATAAAATGTCAATAAATAAACAACAAATAAATAACCAGCACACATTCAAGGCTAGCTGTTCTCTGGTTTTACAATATTTGTGTGAGTTACTATAATATGGCATTCCTTATTCCTCTATTAAGGTTAATTTATTGTCATTTTCAGCAGGTCTGCCCATAGATTCTCCCCTCCCCTTCCAAGGCTTTCTTGTGGGAAAATGTTCTTGAAAAGGGTTTCGCATAAGAGACATCCAAGTAAGCCAGTGGCTCCTACTTGGGATCTTAATTCTGTGTTAGAGAAGCTAACACGTGATCCATTTGAACCAGCTAATCTTTTTGACGAGGTTCTTAACATGGAAAACAGTTTTACTGTGCAAGAAGAGTATGTGAGTTGCAAGCTCTTATGGTGAATCAGCCGTACCTCATTTTCCATAGGGACAGAGTTTCTTTGAGAAATAATCTTTTTTTTAATGTATAAAGTGGCATTGAAGTTTACTTTAAGCCAAACTATCCATTATCTTGTTGTCTTTACTGAATCTAAAAATGAGGGTTAAAAGATACACCATACTTCGTATGTTCACAGACACTTCAGGTACTATCTTGACTGAACCATATCTCTCATATCTTCAGGTCAGTTGCTTATTTCTTGTGAAGGCTATTTCCAAATGGTTGTCTAAGGATATTACCTTTGTTATTATTAGCATAACATATCTACTTCAGGTAGGGTCAAGGACCTCTCTACCAAGGCCTTGGCTTTATTTATGGCTTTTTGGAAATGGATGGATTCTAGAAATATTCCAGAAGTTACTACTTGGTGCTCTGTTTATACTTTTACAATGCACTATAAGCTTAATTCCTTCTCTAGGTTCAGATCAAGCTTTGTTGGGAATGTTCTCCAGTGTTCCTAGACTCTTCTCCTTCCACTTCCCAAATGTAGATAGCTGTAGTAATTTACCCATATAGCTAAGGCTACTGCAGCAATGATCAGTATGATGAACATAGTACCATTGTGTAAGCTGAACTTACGATAACAGTAGATGTTTGAATAATCATTACTGCAGTAGCAGATCTCTACCTCCACTCCTTGTTTTTTTGCTGGATATTTATGTTTTGTTCCTTTCAAGGCTCAGCCTGTCTCTTTCTCCTGGAAGGAAAGTTCTGAAGGGCTTTGCACCCCAAACTTGTCTTTTAGTCAGCTCAGCTCAATCCACTTGACAGTTTGGGTTTGTGGACGGTACCCTGAAGCTTTGGAAGCTGGCTGGTCATTATGTGCTTTGCAGAATATAGCCCCATATAACTAAGGTTGCTCTGTAGCAGGGATCATTTGAACATCTACTGTTATGGTGAGTTCATCTTAGACAATTGTACTTTTGCCCTTTGGAACCTGAGCATTAGCACATGTTCGTTAAATTCACAACACTATTGCACTTGATGAATAGACATGAATATTCTTTGAAAAAAAGAGTTGTTTAAAGCCCAGAAGGCAGAGGCGTTGTACTCTCTATCAGGCTACAGGCACTCTAATAAAACATAGCATGGTCAACAGATCATGCTAGCTCCGTGGATCTCCTGCTATGGTGGGCCAACAAAATAAGAAAAAGAGAAGCAATGAGTCACAAGCAAACACTGAGTAGAAAGTAGAGTGAGTGGGGTGACTGAATTATATAATACTTGACAAACGTTAAGGTGACGGGAAGGCACCTAACCAGATATATGGCTTGAGCACTAAAGCATCACAAAAGCAGTAGCTTACAGTGTAAAGGAAGAAACTAGTGGGAGAGAGAGTACTAGTTTATGAGCTGTTTGTTTTTATCAAAATTAAAGGGGGAATTAAAGGCTAAATAATATTTTTTCTTTGATTTAACAGCAGCTTGAAGGGGTAATTAGTGTAGTATTAGAAATAAGATAATATGCAAATGATAGAAGAATTACGGAGTGTGACAATAATAGAAAAAGGGGGATGTAAAGCAGAAGCAGGTACATAAAAGAAGAAAGGTTTTACAAAATAATACAATGGGGATTAAGGTACTAACTCTGAATACAAAAGTCTAGCAGAAGAACACAAGCAGATAAGTGTACTGAATGTTCTTAAAACTGAATGTCAGGGATAATAGTGTTCCAAGAAAGTCATTTGAAAGCAGAAGAATGTGATTGATTCATTTCAAAATGGGAAGGCAAGGGTTAGAGACATGGGGAAGAAAGGAAAGGGGGGAGTATTAAAACTTACTAGAGGTGGACAATATTTAGAAATTGAAGAAACACAACTGGTTAAATCAGGCAGGTATATACTAATGAGAGAAAACTGGAAGGGAAACGGGTGACATTAGGAAATATATGTATACCTCCTAAGACTCGGAAAGATTGATTAAAAGAAATACTGGATGAAGTGACAACTTTTCACCAAGGCACATTATTACTGGGAGGGGATTGGAACTTAGTAACAGATAAGCAAGATATTACAGGGGGCCCAGAAAAGGGTAGTAACTCCAGAAGGCCAGTGGCTCAGGACATATGTGAGGGCACAAGGATGCGCAGACCTTGGACAAAAAAAGACACAGAGAATATAGTGTGATCTTTTTTAAGATTAGATAGATTTTATATATCGGAGGAGCATGATTATTTAGTGGAGTGGTTAAAAACGCACTCTGGATTGATATCTGATCATGCACTGGTAGAAAACAGATTGAGCAATCGTGTACCAAATTGTTTAGACAGGCACTGGAGAATAAGCAGCAGTTGGTGGATAAACCCACAGAAGAAGGTAAGACTAAAGGAGCTTGTGATTAGGGGTATACAGGGCTTTGAAGAGCAAGTAGAATGCTGGGAAAGAGAGAAGGATAAGTTAAAGGCACATCTAAAAGAGCGGGAGGAGATGGACAAAGAATGAAATGAAAAGCAGAGGTGAAAGAAACAGGAGTTAAGTAAACTTCAAGAAATACAGTAATTGGGAAACAAAACAAATATGGAGCAAGAATAAGAACTAAGGAAATTAAAGCAAAAATGGGAAAACATATGAAGGCTAAGATAATAAGATGTCAAATGGCAATGAAGCTAAAATGTTTTGCAAACACCAAAGTTACAAAAAGTATTAGTACAAAAATTATGTCAGTGAAAAGTAGGCAGACAGATGATAAAAATAAGGGATGATACAATGAGCTAAATGAGGGATGACCCAGAACAGATAGAGAGGGTATACCAAAGGGGTTCCTGTCAGAAGAACAAAGATGCATTATGTCGAATGCGTCTTCATCAAACTGTAAATGGTGAAAACACAAAATGACAAAGCGGCTTTTAAGCAAATTCTTTCCTTGGGAAAAAAGTCGCTTGCCCGCTTCCGTCACTTTGCCATTTTCGGCACTGTAGTGCGATCTCGGAGTTGGTATATTTAAGTAGGGGGGTGTGGGCACTTAAAATAGTGTTTAGTGTTTTTTTCTTTTTTTTTTTTTTTTTTTTTTTTGTGAACAGCTTTTGTGGTCGATATAACAGCGCTCGATCTTTTGATCGTTCGCTGTTATAACATAGACCCTACCAGAGATATTATGAAGAATTGTTTGCTGACCAGAAGGAAGTGTTAATTGGAAAGCCAGAAAAGAGGCATTCCTAACAGATATGAGATTAAAAAAGCTTACCAGGGAGGAAGCAGAGAGTTTAATTAAGCACATTACAGAACAAAAAATCAAGGATCTGATGAGCATGCACGGTACAGATAAATTCCATGGGAGAGATGGAATTTCTGTTGAAGCTTAGAAACTGGGGGAACCCATTGATACAACTGTGGCAAGGATACTCAATGAAATATTGAGTTCAAAACTGTTACTTCAATCCTGGAGAAAGGCAGTTATCACCCTAACCCCCAAAGAAGGAAAATATCCCTATCACCTGGGATCTTACTGGCCCATAATGGTGTTAAACCACGATTGCAAAATGCTTGCAGCAGTTCTAATAGCATAGCACAGCTTCTGCCAAATATCAAAGAGATGGATCAATGTGTGTTTATTAAGTGAAGACAAACATTTGACAACATTCTCCTGGTTCACTGGGTTCAAAAAAATCTGCAAAAGAAGCCAAAGAACCATTGATTTTTGTAGGCTTGGATTGTGATAAAGCTTTCAACAAGGCTCATTGGCCATTTGGCCATACCTATGGAAAGTACTAGAATGCATGGGACTTCCTCCAGGATTGATACTGTTATTACAAAATATATACAAGGATGCATGGGCAATCTTCTTATTTTGGCTTTTCCTGGTTAGGGGTCGCCACAGCAGATCACTGTCCGCTCATGATTGGCAGTGGAGTTTTATGGTGTCGAGTTGCCAGCCCGATGCCCAACCTTCCACAGAAGGCACACACATGCATGCACTCATGCCTAGGGCCAATTTAGTGTGATAAATGCAAGTTTAACACATGGTGTTAGAATTCAAAGGGGAACAAGGCAAGGGTCCCCATTATTCTTATTGCTTTTTGCATTGTATATGGAGCCCCTAGCAAATAAGATATATCGCTCTGAGATAAAAGGATGGTATATACAAGACAGACAGTCTAAATTAGCAATGTTTGCTGATGACAGGGTGATTTTGTCAACTAAGCCAAATATAGACATCCCAAAGCTGTTTAAAGTCTTAGAACAATTTAAAGAAGTATCTGGCTATAATGTTAACAAAAAACAAAAGCACTCTGCATTAACTATGCTCCATCACACCAGCTAGGGCAAGACTACCCAATAACTCTAGGGTCACTATAAAATGAAGTATTTGGGGGTATCTTTAATGAAGAATTCTCAAGATTCACCAAGAGAATTCCGGAACAAGATGCAAATGAAAATAGAATGATAAAGAGGTGGGAGGTATTAAAAATGGAATTGGAGCAAAGAATCCAAGCTATGAAAATGTTTATAGTGCCTCTCATGATATATATAGGCCAACTATGTTTGTATTCTCTATGCCAGGAAAAACAGAAAGTTTTAGAAAAAAGAATGTCCAAATATATTTGGGCAGGGAAGAGACTTTGAATAGGGTGGCAGGGTATATTAGCTTCACTGGAGGAAGGAGGCATGGGTTCCCAGATCTACATGATTAATACCTGGCAACATAGTTAAGGTTATGGTAAATATTACAGGACGGGCCATATAAATCAAACTGGAAAGCAATGTTTATAGTAATGTTAGGAGGGACACAGCGAAAGATGAGCATTGAGATTTAGATAGAGAGGGAACAGGACAATATAATAGACAAGCAACAGGCCCATTTATATTACTTAACTGGAAATAGACTAAAAGGAGCCATAGGTAGGTTGTGGAGATTTGAGCTCAAATTAATACGCTTATGCAAATCCAATTTTCAAATAAATACTGCTATAGTAAACAACTGGGATAAGAGAGAAACAGAGTGACATATTCAGTTGTGGGACCAATTAAGACAAAGCAACAGGTGAAAAACATTAAATGAACTGATAGAAGAGTTTGGTGTATGGAGATATAACTGGATTAGATTCAGAGGATTGTTAGCGATCCTGGAATAATATGACAATAAAGCAGAGAGGAAGCAGATAGAGTTGTTAATGGAAGCTACAGTTGATCTGAAGAAGCAAGGGAAAAAATTAATAAGCAGGGTTTACAAGACATTGAAACACAACAGAAATTGTCAATGTACTAGAAAACTAGTAACACACAGTATACATTGTCAATGTACTAGGAAACTAGTAACACACAGTACAAATTGTCAATGTACTAGGAAACTAGTAACAATGTGGGAGAAAACACTAGGAGTAGGGGCTTAGAAGAGTAAATTAAGGAGATTTGTAATATACTACGGAAACTAACAAAAAGCAAGAAAATTCCAGATATTTGTCTGGAAGTGTCCTCACAAATACTTTTATACGCCACACAGGCTGAGCAGGATGTTCAGGGCAGATGGAAGATGCTGGCAGAGGTGGTAGGCTTGTGGAGACGTGTTTTGTGGTTGTAACAACTGTAGAAATTCCATAACTGTTTACAGGAAATGGTACTGAAAATACTAGGAAAGGATTACACAAGTAGTGAAACCGACTACTTGCTTAGTCATGTAGGGGAGACTTCAGCTATGAGATACAGGAGAGATTTGGTATTTCTTCCATGGATTGTTTCAAAAAAGTCATAACTAGAAACTGGAAATCCGTTCAGGAACCTGGGACTGAAGATGCTACAAAGCTAATAC